>NC_061115.1:137610188-137773933 GCF_002878395.1 Capsicum annuum
ATATGTGTACCCAAAGAATGACGGATGGTATATACATACTATTTATCATAGTTCAAGAGTATATTTGTCCCTTTTCCATTTTAACTTTTTATCCTAAATAATTAACACAAACCGGCTACCCTACCCAGTAAACCCATCAAATTCAATTTTAAACCAACTTGACTCGACCTCTATTTTTGTTCTAAACCGATACTTCCTCTATTTTATCTTAAACGTAAGCCCCAATTAAATTGCAGTGATTGGTCATTGTTTCTAGTTGGTGTTTTCTGGTTTTCTTGGGTTTACCGCTATGGGGGGAATGCATATGTTAGATAGATGTCTCTTTATTTTAGCTAGGACCAAGTCAAATAGTGAATTTAGATTAATTTTGAGATAAAAAATTAATATGGAAAAGGCATAAATATACACCCCCCCCCCCAAACTATGTTAAATGGTACGTATATATCTTCATCAGTTTTTGGGTACACAAATGACCCTACCATTAATTTGATGGGCATATATGTACTATTTCGTTAATAGTAGGGAAATATGTATACCCAAAGTATGATGGAGCATATATACTACCATTTAACATAGTTTTGGGAGTATATTTATCCCTTTTCAATAACTAAACTTTAAATAACAATTTCACAACTTTCACATAAAGCATACCTAGGCCATTTGTTCTTTATTTGAATTCCCTAATTCATCTGCAATAGTTGGGAAAAGATATATCTCAACTTTCATACCATTGTTCTTACTCTTGTTTGTTGATTATCGAGTCCAAAAGATTCCCAAGTAACTTCTCTCATAAACTGAGGGTGACCTATCCCAGTGCCCTAGAGGAGAAAATTAACATTATCTAAAAAGTTATGCTAACAAGAAGATAACTTAAAAATTAGATACATTCATTCACACACAAAATAGGACACATAATGGAAATACACAAAATTCAAAAAGATAATCAGGACTGACTCGGTTAATGGACAAAGGTACACAACAATCAACAATCTAACACTAATAGAAAAATCCTATTAATTCAATAAGAAAAATAACATAATAAAAACCAATTTCATATTCTTGCATATGAAATAGAAATGCATGATAAAAGTATTTAAAGATCATATAAAAATAGGAATAACCCAGTCAAAATAAAAGGGTACCTCAATAGTTAAGGTTCTTTTATTTTACAACAATACTAGATGGACATAAGACATCTATTTTAAAGTTTATATATGAGATGATAGTTGTACTAACATGAACAATAACACTATAGAATAAACACCTCATCTTTAGATTTATCCTTCACTATTAGATTTAGAGAGTAGAAAGAAAGGGATTCATATCAATTTCATGCACAGTAACATGTTAAAGTATGTTGATTAAAAAACAAAATAGGTGAAGAAATGTCAAAGTTTTTAAGAAAAATACATATGCAAATTCCTCTTTCTATCCATTATATTTGGACCATTATATCTTTGGGATGGAATGAGATCCTAAAGATCAGTAGATGATACAGGCTCATCATTCACAAATAACTTAGCAAGATTATCATTAACTTTAGATGTTGCTTCCATTAGCTCTCGTCGTTTCTCATAAGTAATTGCTTTCATATTAGTTGTAATATAAAGGGCTTGAAAAGTTGAGAAAGTTCAGAACATTAACCATACACTTATACACATTCCCCAAACTAATTAAACCACTATAAATAATTTTTTAAATTGGTAAAGCAGAGAATTCTCAAGTTTTGAGCTTGTTGATCTCCTCTTCAATATTTTCAGTAGCTAGACGCGATCTGCTTGGTAAACTAATGGATTTGTTACTGGATTTTAAAGAAAAAGACTCCATCTTTTTTCTCTCTATTTTTTCTTTGATAAATACTTAGGACTCAAAGTTTGGTGATCATCAATTTCATTTGAAGCTCATCCTATTTATATCAAAGTTGTGCAGAGAGCGACAAGAAATAGTGTTTTCTAATTTTTAGATAGGCATAAAAATATAGAGCATAGGTCTATGTTGGGCTTCTCATAACACTTAGATATTGTCAATGTGTAATTTTTCGTACGAACAAATTGATAATATAATTTAAACCAAGTAATACATACTTACTACATTCTTAGTAACCAGATTAGATTATAGTATTGGATTGTCAAGTTGTGCGTTGCTAGACAAAAACACATTTACAATGCGCAAGACTATAGACCATCAAATTGTGCATTACTGGAAAAAAATAAATTTACAATGCACAAGACTACAGGAATCTGAAGTTGTGCACTATTGGACAAAAACAAATTAATAATCTGAAAGTTTAAGGCTAAAAGTTGTAAGAATGGATAGTCCTGTATATTCTAACTATTAACTATTGATCCATAATCATCTGGTCCATCAAAAGCTTGGCATGTAGAATCCAAAAAAAGACATATATACAAGGTGGGCACATAGCTGGAGTGAACTATGATAAGAAGATGAATTTATTATTAGTATCGAATATAAATAGGTAAATATATAGAAAAGAAAATTGATTTTAATTTAATTCTAAAAGGTGTTGTCAAAGAACTAATCCATTGAAATTGTGTTCTTTTTTACTTAAAACTCATCTACACAAATTAGTAATACAATAAATATATGTTGCACAATATTAAACTTTTGTCCATAATTACCCTCTTTTATCTTAGTTACTTTGCTCTATTTTGATGCATGAAAAGTTTAATTCCCTTTATCTCCTTTCCATAAAAAATTTCTCCTAAAATTATCAAATTTTCTCTCTACTTAATTGAAACAAAGATGTCAAATTAGGTAAATAAGCTATTGTACTTGGTCTAAATAGTAGAATTGAATTTAAAAGCATGCACAATTCTTTAAACTACCATGATATTCAAACATAAAAGTTATAGTCAATAGTTCCTTAAAACTCCCAATTTAAGAAATTAGATAAATAATTAAGTAGAAATTTTTTACACTACTTTGCACACTTTTTATCTTATGAAATGTTTGTACATGTGAATGTTCTAAAGTTACAGGAATACAGAAGATGTTGACGCACTTTTTAGAATCAATGTATTCATTGATGCTTAAGAGCATTTAGAAGTTTACTAACCTTCACTTTTTCTTAGTTAAAGGGACTAGCTCAGTACCCTTTTTTCTTCTAGAAGACTCATTCTTTTTTATTGGAGTTGTGCACTCAAATTGTTGTCTCTTTCTAGATGAGGTACTTCCAGTAGTTAGCTTTTCTAGTTTATTTAGTGATGATGCATTATCAAGTTATCTTTTAATGCTTTTCCCAATATTTAGAGAAGTTGATGTTGTTGGTGATTAGAGAGTATCCTGCTTCTCTACAAGTGATAAAATGAATAGTTTCACTGGTGCATCATCAGAATTCCTAGAATATGTTGTCTTCAACTATATTTTAAACACTTTATCTACAAGATATTAAATACATTGGAGGGGCAATGGTTCTTTATGCATTTAAAAGAGAGTTCATCAAACTCTAAGATGTCAGTTTTAGTAACGAATATAATTGAATTTTAATTCTTTTTTATATCTTTATGTTAATTGTTGCATTGATTTATTCAGCTCTCATGGAAAGAAGATTCTCCCCAAGTTCACCCAGTAATATTTCAATTGTTGATACACTTCCATCTGTAATTTTGACTTGAAAATGACACGTCATATAAATTCAACAGTCAGAATACAAGAGAAATATTTTATTGATGTGTACTTCGATCAAAATCTCACAAAGAACAAACATATTTAATAAGGACTGATAGGGTCAGTTATTATCATGTTCATTATTTTTAAATGCAATTTTATCATTTTCTTTACAAATATATTTATAATGATACTTAACAACTTTAGTCAGAATAAACATCAATATTCATATGGAAATTAAAATTTCCAAGAAAAAATCAACTGTATGGAATAACCCAAGAATTGTCTGAGTAGTGTCCTCTTATTTCTATTGTTACTCATGTATTTCATATTTTATAAATTAGATAAGAATCGACTCTTTTTGAGGTATGATTTGCGAATCTTTTTGGATAGCTAAACCTGCAACAACCATACTTTTTCATGCAAGGACTTATAGGATTAAGATTACCACAAGGACCATGTATCATGCATTAAAGAACATGTGAATATAAATATAAAAGGCTCCATAAAAGCTATGAAATAGAATTTATGGTGCCTCTTAAGCAATTGTAACCTAGTAAAGGCATGTTGAGTGTTAATAGGCCCAATATTCCAGAAAATAGCTTTCAACACCATTTACTAGATTTAGTTATCACCACTCCTCTTTTAAGAACAACCCTATTGGGTATATTATTTTAATCCACCTACTTCTTACCCCTTTTATTACTCTTCTTTGCAGATTTGGGGGATAAATCAGCTTGCTTATTCACATGCTCAAGCATTGTATCATCATCTCATTTCACATCCTCTATGTTGTTAATCTCTGAAGTTATCATTATTGTGGGAGCTCTTCTTCCTGATGTGATACTAATTTATGGAGAACCTTAGAAGGTCCTGCCTGAGTAGAATTGTTGTCAGAAAAAACTACTTTTAACTAGTATTATCCAGGTTCCTTATTATGGTTAGCTGGAGAAATAGCTGGTGGAGTAATCACTGAATCATGACAAATAAGTGCCTTCTGATGTTTCCCTGTTGTATCAATCTCACCATCTATCAAATCCTACTCCAATTCCACTTTGACTTACTATTTGGTACTACTCACTCTTTTCTTACTATGGTGCTTACTTTGTTGTTGTTTTTATTATGTGGTGACTGTTCTATTATCTTGTCATGATTCGATTTATGAGTCATGATGGCGCTTAATCCATCCCGCTAGTAGTCAATCCGAACCATAGCCTGAAGCTAGATGCAATGGGCTAACTTGGTGGAAAATGGTTTAAAAGTCAGAAATTAACAATTAAAGACTTAAATAGCAATAATATAGGAAATTAAAAATTAAATACTTAACAATTAACAATTAAAGACTTAAATAGCAATAATATAGGAAATTAAAAATTAAATACTTAACAATTAATAATTAAAGACTTAAAGATAGATTGGAAATCAACAACCATCCCAAGACTTAGTAATGTTGGTATAAAAGATACTACAAATAAACTATGAGTACTGAATAGTCAAGACAATCTGCCTCAAAGATGAAAGACTAGACCTAGATACAAAGAAGGGAAAATGGTAAGTCTGACTCGAAGAGCTCACCCAAACTTCAAAATCAACCCTGCAAAAATTACTCCAAGACAATGTCGAATCAGCGGCAATAATTAGTACTCGAATTTTCACCAAAAAGGTACCAAAGTGTAGTATGAGTATCAAAACCATGGGTACTCAGTATGCATCATTTGCTGATTGAGCTAAATTATGATATAATTATGATAATATATAAGATGCAAATAAGCTAAGTCAAAGTAGAAGGGGAAAACCTAGAAATAAGCTCCAACACCACTGTACATAAAATATATACGAAATGGTAACATAAGGATCACACCACTATAACTACAAGATTGGCCCCATAAGTCAATAAGTGCGAAAAAGTAAATAACCCAACGTAGGCCTCTTTAAGACTGAAGAGTACAATCAAGGAACCTAAGCAACTAAATAGCCATAAATTACCAATTTACCATGCCATAACCAAGAATCCATCCGAAGCGTGTCATCTCATACATAATCCCCAAAACTTGAACCAAAACTCAATATTATCATCATCATTATTCTTATTGGAAAACTTGAACCAACACTCATATCATCAAGATCATTATCAACTATCGGGATTAAACCGGAACTCATATTTATAAACCATATCAATGAACCATGTCAGCAAGGCATACCAATAAACTAACCCAATAGACTATACCAATACCGTATCTATTAAGTCATGCCCATAAGTCATGTCAAAAGTCATAATCATAGTTATTTCAATAATCATATCTATAAGCCACATCATATTTATATGTCATACCATATCTATAAGTTATGTTATATCTATGAGTCATATCAAAACAATAAGCCATATCATATTGATTAGTGGAAAATTGCCAATTATTTGCATCTAGTTTCTTGCATACTATGATGAAATAATTGAATATATGAGACTAGTTTTGTATTAAATGCACTAATATCTAGCATTTGTGATCCTACGGGTGAATATAAGGAAAAAAGAGTTCAGACAAAGCTGGAAAGAAAGGGAATAGCCAAAAGATTGACAAAGGCTGAAGATAAGCCCAAGATATAACCCTCGAGTGCTATGATCTCACTCTGAAGATCGCGATCATGATAGTCAGGAAAAATTCAGGGGTAAAATTGAAATTTCCTAGAGTTGAGTCCCATGATAGTAAAGGTTGAACCCTCAACTTTTTCTAGATATAATTTTCTAGTTTTGGAGAGAAAAACACTTTATATTAAGTGAAGACATAATTTTTAGTATTATTCCAAGAGAGGTTTGTTTGTAGATTGAAATTGAAGTTTAGATTTATACTTATTTTACTTATGATGAATGAATCGCATACCAATTTGGGTATATTTCTTATCTTTAATTTCATGGGTAACTAAACTTATATCTTGGGGTTATGTTTGATTAGGTGGTGAATAATGAATGGGTTTTGATTGTCATTCCAAATAATTAGTTAATTTGTAATAAGTTTTGCTCTTACTCTATGTTTGAATTGAGAATTGTGAGTGAAAACCCCAATTGTCTTAGATCCCATACCATCCGTGAAAGAGGGATATGAATGATGAGTAATTATGAACAACAACTTGAATTACCTTCTTTTCTAGCATTATCTTAAAAATAAAGGTGTTATTTAAGTTATCTATTTTCATAAGCATCATCTTAAAAATAAGGATGCTAGCTTGAGGTAATGAATTGGTAAACTTTACACACTAACGAGGTGTTTGAAAGAATCCTTGAGTGAAATTTGGTGTTTTATCAAAAAGTTAACACTAAGACCCTAAATCTAGCCTACCCAAACCCCTTAGCTAAAACTTGGATGAACTATTATTACCCATGCATGAATACCACCTAGGATAGCATAAACCCAAAGTCCCTCTCAATTTGGTAACACCTATCAATTGTTTGATATTACATTAGTGTCATTTGTGATTGTGTTTAATAGAGTTCCAAAGCGAACCCCCTTAATTTATTTTTATGTATTATTTAATTATTTTATTATAGGCTAACACATAGTTAAATCTCAACACACGTAAGCTTTGAAAGCTAAGTTGCACTCCTAGAGCATTCAACCCCAACTCATGTTAGGTATATATTGACAACGTCTGTCTTGCACCAACTTTGTAGTGTAAGTTGAGTGTTATAAAAAATATTGTTGTTATAGAGGAGTGAAACATAGTTTTCACGATTGTGGTGTTGGTAGTGAACTTGGGTTAGTCGTAGTATTTTTGTTTACATTATTTTTTATTTTATTAGAGGAAGATAATAGCCTACACAATACCATGAGCCAACGTGGTAGCAATGTCGGTTCATTTGATGGGCTGGAAAATATAGACCAACTTGGAGATGCGGGGCAAGCTATTTCCATTCGTATACCACCAACTTAGGGGAATGTAGTCTTCCATGTGACTATTGTGATGCTTTATATTCTTTAAATGAAGGGATTATTTAGAGGCCGAGCCCATAAAGATGCAAACCTTCACTTGAAAAATTTCACTGATGTGTGCTTACTATTTGATATAGCCCACATCACTTAAGAGTCAATTAAATTATGTCTTTTCCCATTCTATATGATGGGAGAAGCGGTTTTGTGGTTGAGAACATTGCCAATGGGTTTTATCACTTAATGGGCCAAGCTTATAGAAGCTTTCTTGGATCAGTATTTTTCTCTATCCCAAATGTTAAAACTTAGAGATAAAATCACCAACTTCTGCAAACTCAATTGAAAACCATTGTATAAAGTTTGGCAATGCTTTAATGATAAGTTGATGCAATGCCTTAATCATAAGGTCCCGGAGAATATGCTTTTTCAAAATTTTTATAGGGCATTGGACCAACTCACCAAAATGGTGGTGGATAATGCATCTGGTAGGTCTCTTATTAAGTTGTCTTGTGGTGTTGTGGCAACTTTGCTTTATCAAGTAACAAAAAAAATTAAGGATGGCATATGAGGGACACTGAGGTGGCTGTGGAGCCTCCTGCAGCATCTTTTGTGGATAAAGAGCAAAAGAAGAAGGATAAAGAATGGGATGAAAATATGACCAAAGTAATGACCCAACTCGACCTTCTTACTAAACATGTGATGGATGCCACTTCTAAAGTGGTAAATGTCATAGATTCCAAGATCCTTATGTCCTATAATGATGAAGAAGGGGAAAAGCTTGATGAAAAGATTAGATTTTTGTCAAAAACATGCCCCGCTTATCAAAGGCAAGGCGAGAATCAAGGTTGGAAAGATCATGAACAAGAGAACGATTGGAGATATAAAGACCGTGAAAGAGATCGAAGTGAAGAGACAAGAAAAGATAATATTATCAATATATTCCTTCTTACGAAAGGACCAAAGTAAAGGAGTCAAGCTCTCTTAACCCTAAAAAAATCAAGAGTGAGGATGTCTTGGCTAGAATTCTAATGCGTGTCGAAGGGACCGACAAGATGGTCTGGGAAATAAAAAGTGACTTCTTGCATCTAAGACAAATAGTCATCTCCCACTCAGCCGTAATCAAGTAATTAGAAACTCAAGTTGGCCAAATCTCAATGCAAATCAACGTTAGGCCAAACAGATGTTTACCGAGTGATACAGTCTTTAACCCAATAAATGATCTAATTTGATTCCAAGTGGATGTCATACAACAATGTTAAATCAATATTGGATGGGAGGCAACCCATCATTGCCATTAATTAGCCCATATCATTTGAATTTTGATTGTTAGAGTAGTTTTTGTATTTGGTTTTTATTAATCTATGCAATCATGGCACTTTGAAGGTGCACTTGAAAAATTGAAAGACAATAGATGGGGTGGAATTGAGTTGGAGGTGGAACAATTGAAAAATTGTGGAATTGAACATGGCCTCAGGTGTCACGATCGTGACACTTGATATTGTGATAAAAATTAAGAAATTTGGGTTTGCCAGCATGGTCTCAGTACTATAATCATATAAGTGATCGTGATCATAATCCCTATGTGATTTCAATCGTAGAGGTTGATTACGATCGCAAACCTGGTAGTTATAAATATTAACCATCTTTAAAATGGCTCCTACACTCACTTCCCTTCAAATACTCCAAAAAATTCTAATTTCTATCATTGCAGTCGGTGTTAAAGTGCTTATCATCCCCATTTTCATCTGAGCATTAGGTATGTGCTTCAAATTCCCTCTTTTATACTTAAATGTGAGCCTTTGAAGCATGTTTAGTTATAAAATGTAGGTTCACACCAAGTGTTTGGTAAAATGCTCAAATGAACTTCTTGATAGTATTCTATGAATTAGAGGTCATAATTGAGTGTCTACAAATTGTGTTTCATGTTTTTAGTATTATTTACCTTTTCTGAACACAAATTGGTATAGAAAATTGATATTTTGGATTGTGAACAAGCTATGGACAGAAGCCTCAGGTACATCGATTATAACTTGCCAGAGTGCTATCGCGTCATCTAGTAAATAGAGATTATGAGACTTGAGGCCTGTCTGACAGGCCTCTCAATTGCCGTAATAGTAACTCAGTGGAGTGTGATTGCAATATCTAAGTCCTGTCTGACAAACCTGCCCAAAATATTAAATTTTTATTTTAAGCCAAAATATGACCCATGTACCATTTCTTTAGCTTAACTCAGTCACATAGCATTGTTTTCACTTGATGATTTTGATGGTTAACATTGGTTTCAAGTTTTTGAAAGCAAAGAATGGCAAAATACAATCAAAATCACTTTCTCCCCTTTGAGTGTTAGACTATTTACTATGAGGACCTACCCAGGAATAAGCTACTCCCTAAGCAGGGCATATCAATGGAACAAATGCCTGAAAAGCTCCTAACTTTCTATGAGAGATTGGTGGCCATTGGGTAGAGAAGCTTTGCCCTAGACACATGTCAGGACAATGAGTAATGTATTTGAGAATTGTACACAAATATCAGCATAGTGAAAATCTCCCAGCCCTGTTATGAGGATTCGGGACAAGAAAGTTCATTTTTGGGCCAAATAGATCAATGAAGTGTATGAGCTACTGGATGTTAATATGAGAGATTTTTAGGCCAAGGAACATGCCCCAAGAATCTGGTTGGCTACTAAATTATACCAGGAAGAAAGTCCCATGGGCCAATACAAAAACATAGATAACATTAAATAAGTTCATGGTCGAGGCTCGAATTTGGTTGACCATCCTTCAATCGTGTCTCTTTGACCACCAATATGACATATGTCCTGGTTATGTGAGACCAGATGGTAGATTTCCTAATGGACAACATTCCCTTGAATGATGGTCACTTTGTGCTTTAGGATATCAGATATTTCAGGAACAAATGTGGCCTCATGCTTATATTTTTATCTTTGATTATAAAGTTATACAAGAGAGATGAGGTTGAGAAATACCCGAGGGATAAATGGATATCCCTAAAACACCCGTTTACCCATTGAAAATACATGGTGAGGGTGTAGCTTCATAGAGCAAAAAGAGGAATATCGATTTGGGTAAATTAGTAGATTATGATATTGATTATTGCAGACCATCCTCTATAGGTCTAATTGAGGATCTCTTGAGTCAGATGTAAGTAGTGCAAGAGTTGGTGTCTAATTTGCCTACAATATCGAGAGAACCTTCTACTACTCATCACTTCTATGTTTCCCTAAGTGATTATGAGAGGTTCTTTGAGGATCAGAAGGCACAGGAGACACCATATCCATACTTGGGTGGGCCTACTCATGCTTGGTACAGTCACATCGGGAGTTGTATGACTTTTAGGATAATATACGGAGAAAGGAGGAGAAGAAAGACAATTTTTTCACCAGCATATAGAAAGGGGTGAAGGACTTATGGAACGTCCTAAAACCCATAGAGAGACTTCGCCTCCCCCAGAGCAGATGCTGATGATAAGATTTTAGCTAGGTGGTCAGATAATAATGAGCCAGATTTTGATGATGTTGATGAGAGGACGGAGAGTGGTAGTAGAACTTGATGTGATTTTAGGGAGCCCTTTAAACTCATTTTATACTTTCATGATATGCAGTGAGGACACTGCGAGCTCTTTAGTTGGGGGTGCCCATTTTTGAATTTATTTCATATTCAATTCTTGGGTCTTTATTATTTGGATAATTATTTGGATGTTTTATATATTATTTTGATGATTGATTTTTATTTGCTAAGGATAATTTGATGATTTGGGTTGTAATATTGGGTATCCTGATGGTGCCTATGTTTTGTTGGTTAATCGTTTTTGTTTTTCATTTTCCGTATTAATATTGATGTGGGTGAGCTTTTACCTATGATAAATTGAGTGATGATATTTTTAAGGGGAAATCATATTGAGGTGTTGGAGTCATAGATGCAAGGGAAGTCTGCGTACCCATGGCATTACAAATTGGGATTGACATCGCAACTATGATGAAGTTTGAGTAGCCATAAGTATTTCCCTCATTTGAGCCCAAATGAGAAATGGCAATTTGATTGGTGCTAGAGATAGTTAATCTCACATGGTGAAATACAAAATAAGCACCCCCCGCTCCATCTGAAAATTTTTGTGAGATCCAAGGGTATGGAATCGAATGGTTTTATAACAATGCTTTGCCTCTTTTGTGACTCCAAATTCTTTAGTTTGTAGTAATGTAATAAATGACTCCTTTTATTCTTGAGTAGGAAATGCAATCGTTCATTCTAGAATAGTTTGCATACCATGTGTGGTGATCAATATTCAATTGATTTTTGTACTTACTTGTGTCATCTAGAACTTACCCTGTTGGTCTTTCAAATCTAATCTTGATTATGCATGGTTGGAGAAATGATCTTAGGCCACATTTATGATTATTAAAAGTCACTTTAGCCTAAAAAGTCTACCCATGTATGAGTGATATCCTTAGTCACCTATTTTGAGCCTATAAACATTTCTTTGGCAACCATGTTACAAGCCTCTAACCGTTTAAAAGTTAACCCTCTCTTGAACCGAACCCTTCTTGAACTTAAACTTGGCAACTTGAGGCTAAAAGCCTAAGTTGGGTGTGTGGTGAAACTTAGAAGGGGTGATCATGGACATGGTCTTGTAAATGAGTTCCTAAAAGCAAACCAATGATGGAAAAAAAAAAGCAACAAAAGAAATAAAAAGCATGTGAGTGCAATAAGGAAAGAAATGAGAAGAGAATTCTTTCAAAAGATGAGTGAATTAAAGTGAAAAAAAAGTAGGCACGTGTGGGAATTAGACATAAATGGAGTGGCCAATGATCCAAGTTTGCTTTGGTTAGAATTTTAAGTAGAGTTCAAGGAGGGTGTAATCACTTTTATCCCAAATGATTATCCTACCCTTCCTCGAGCCTACATTACAGCTTGAAAAGTCCTTCGGGATATCCAACAAGTGTTTTTGAGTTAGTAGCGATTGAAAATAAGGGCAAGCATATGGTATGATACTTGTTCACATTGAGAAATTATTTATGAGTGCGAGTGCTTGCACATGCGTCCCTTATTGCATATTGAAAATTTGGTGTGTTAGGACTTCCTTTTGTGAGAAGACAGGTAGACTAGGATAAATTGGTAAAGTTGGCATTCTCCTAAAGCAAGACAAAGGAGAATATTTAATTTGCTATTGATGAATTGTCACTTTTTGATAATTGGTTGTTGTTGCTTAACTATTCTTAAAATTTCTTTGCATTCTTGAAAATGTTATTGAATTTGGGGGGGTGTAGTTAGCGCTTCTCATGCTTGTTGACTAATCATTAGTGCTAATCAAGTTCATAGTTATGATGGTCATGTGACTAAATAGTGTGAGCTTCAAAGTTGAGTAGTATCATTGAGTGTGAAGTAGTGTTGCTTGAGGACACAAGATCTTAAGTTGGAAGTGTTGATGAGTGGACACAAGATCATCTAGTTTCTTGCACACTATCATCAAATGATTGAATATATAGGACTAGTTTTGTATAAAATGCACTAATTTCCAGTGTTTGTGATCCTACAAGTAAATATGAGGAAAGAAAATTTGAGACAAAGCTGGAAAGAAAGGAAATGTCCAAACAATTGACAAAGGATGAAGACAAGCCCAAGATACAACCCTCAAGTGCTGCGATCGCACTCCGAGGGTCGCGATCGTGATATGTCAACAAGTCATAAGGTAATGATTGCGATCTAATTCCGCATGATAATGGAGTTGTGATTGCAACCAAGGGAGTGCGAACGCAATAGGTTAGGCAGAATTTAGGGGAAAAATTGGAATTTCACAAAGCTGAGCCCCAGGATATAAAAGGTCGAACCCTCCACTTTTTATAGATCCAACTTTCCATTTTTGGAGAGAAAAACACTTTATATCGAGTGAAGGAATAATTTTTGGTGCTATTCCAAGAGAGATTTGGTTGTAGATTGAAATTGAAGTTTGGATTATACTTATTTAGCTTATGATGAATGAATTGCATACCAATTTGGGTATATTCTTTCTCTCTAATTTCATGAGTAACTAAACTTGTATCTTGGGGTTATATTTGATTAGGTGGTGAATAATGTGTTGGTGTTGATTGTCAGTCCAAATAATTAGAAAATTGTGATAGATTTTTCTCTTACTCCATGTTTGAATTGAGAATTTTGAGGGAAAACCCCAATTGTCTTGGATCCCATATCATCCTTTGAGTTAGCTATTTTCATGAGTATCATCTTAGAAATAAGGATGCTAGTTTGAGGTAATGGATTTGTAAACTTGACATGCTCATGAGGTGTTTGAAAGAATCCATGAGTGAAATTTGATGTTCCATCGGAAGGTTAACACTAAGACCCTAAATCTAACCTACCCAAAACCCTTGGCTAAAACTTGGACTATCTATTGATTTCCCATGCATGAATACCACCTAGGATAGCATAAACCCAGGGTCCCTCTCAATTTTGGTAACACCTATGAATTATGTGGTCTCGTACTAGTGTCATTTGTGATTGTGTTTAACAAAGTTCCAAATCAATCCCCCCCATCCCCCCATCCCCCCCGCCCCCTGCACGTTATTTTCATGTATTGTTTAATTGTTGTATTACAGGCTAACACATTATTAACTCTCAACGCAAGAAAGTTTTGAAAGCTAGGTTTGCACTCCTCGAGGATTTGACCCCGACTCATGTTGGGTATTATTGACAACGTCCGCGTTGCACCGAATTTGTAGTATAAGTTCAGTGTTATCACATAACTCTAAACCATATCATATCTATAAGTCATAGCATATCTATAAGCCATATAATAGCTCCAAGTCATATAATATCTATAAGACATATCATATCATGAGCCATATTAGATCTGTAAGCCAATACCATTAATCACGTCGATATCTATATCATTAAACGTGCCGATAGGTCATATTATTATTCATATCCAAAAGCCATATCAATAATCATGCACATACAAGCAATATCATTATCAATACCAAGAATTAGCATTAATCTTTCAATATCCAACTAACATAATAAATATGTAAAATCTCCTCAAGTCCTTAACCAAACATTTATAAGGATATACCATACATGAATAAGTCTACAAAGCTAATCACAAGTCATGACCTAAGGTTGATCATAGGGGCCCACTTCTAATATCCGAAATCCATTTTAGGCAACTTCTTCTCCGGAATAGGCTACGGTATCTAGGTTCATTCCTAGATGTCAAGTAAGCCATAAATAGCCCCTAGATAGTAATCCATCCCAAACACGAACAACTAAGTCAATCCCAACCTAAAACAATAGAAACTAAGGCAACTACCCTTAAGAAACTAAGGATAATTCCACCCTAAACATGAATGACTAAGGCCATTTTACCTACCTTGAGTAATTAAGGCACTCCTATTCTAAACAAGAACCATGAATCCCAATTCACCTAAGACATGAATAACTATGTTAATTACTCCAAGTTTTCGATTTCCACAACGGTCCAACTAAACCAAATATTCTCATGCATATTTCGAATACCTAAATCCCACCCCATATCTAGAATAATATCATAATCATACTATGAGATAGCTCAATCTATTAAGACGATAAACCTAGCATACATAGGCGCCAAAGAAAAGCTAGAAGAATTTGCTAAATCACCAATTTTCCTTTTCGAGAAGCTTCCCTTAGGTGACACGCTATCAAACTCACAATGTACTCGTCAAAATGAGAACAATGATACCCATATTGCACCATTGTGCTTTGGATCCAAAATTACGTAAAAATCTCATGTGGTACCCATTTATAGAATCGCACATTCGAAACCAACACACGTCCTTCTATGCTCAAGGAACATTTATCCTCAAAAATAGGTGGATTCCAGTATATAATGGTGCTAAAATTAAGTAACCAAGATTTTAGGGATCTTAGAAAAAGTATGGAAAAATCAACTATGAATAATGAAATCTTATCGAAAATTCGATGAGGAATCACATAAATAAACTTTCCCAAGCTACAAGATCACCCACAAATGATTCTCTGAAGAACTTTCACTTTTTAGGGCTTAAGATTTTAGAGAATGGATGAAAATGGTGAAAAATTGGGCTAAGTAGGTATTTATACCCTTCCCAGGTGCACTGTTATCGCTTAAGCAAACTTCGGGTAACTTAAGCGATACTTGTGCCTGGGACACCAGTTGCTGACGCGATATCTGGCTGCCTAAGGAACTATCGCATACTCGATACTATTATCGTGTACGCAATGTACCTGCCACTACCAAGCCATTTTCTTAAGCAACGAAATAAGTCCCTTAAGCTATACTTGTTAAGGTTTGCTAGATCACTTAGGCAATCAAAGGTATCGGTTAAGCGATCCTCCAGCACTAGTTGAGACTTAGAGAAATTTCAAGTCTTTGTCAACCCTTCAAGATTCCTTCAAAACCCTGTATACGCAAATGGACTAAGCTTCCCTATCAAATTAGATTTTTTGGAGTCAATAGAGCAGTCAAAATTTTCATTCGAGGTTGTTTCAACAAAAAGTGGGTCCCACATCTACTTGTTATTTTTTTTAACTTTCGACTAATAGCCGAAAATGAGTTTAAGAGCCTCGAGACCTGAACCAACGATCTACCTAACCTAAAATTGACGTTTCGGGGCTATTAAACACTCAGAATTGGCATACGAAGTTGTTTCGATGAATTTTTTGCTCAATAGCCAATTTGAACCAGCGAAGGCTTCAAATGACTTGGGGAAGATATAGGAAAGCTCTAAATGGTGAAAATGGTGGAAATATAGAAAATGACTTGAAAGGGTTATTACTATATCCACTACTAAAGAAACTTTTATCTGTGAAATTAAAGGATTATGATATACTTAAGCCTCGAACAGGTGAGGGTACTGGGTTCACATCTCGCTCTCAATTTCCCGAGTAGCCTTCTCTACTGGGCGGTGCCTCCGATGAACCTTAGCTACTGGAATATCTCTAGTGCACAACTGCCTAATATCACTAGCCAAAATAAACATAGGATCTTCCATGAAGGTCAAATACTAATCCAACTAAGAAGAGTCCCATCTAATCACATGAGATGGGTCAGGAATAATTACTACAACATAGAAACATGGAAAACTAGATAGACAACAGCAAAATCTAGGGGTAAGGCTAACTAAAAATCCACCTCACCAATTTCGAAAAATCTCAAAGGGTCCAATATATCTAGTGATGAGCTTGACTTTTCGCTCAAACCTCATCACACCCTTCATGGGCGATACATGGAGGAATACTCGATCAACAACTCCAAATCTCAAAGCACGAAGTCTATGATCTGTATAAACTTTCTACCTACTCTGAGCCTCCCTCAACCTATCTTGGATCATCTTGACTCTATCCAAAGACTTCTAAAGCAAATCAGTACCACGAGGTCTAATCTTGAAAGTCTTGAAATATTCAATCAAGAAACGATATCTACTACTATATAAAGCCTCAAAAAGCGCCATCTCAATACTCAAATAGTAATTATTATTATATATGAACTATTCCAAGGCTAAATGTTGCTCTTACTGACCTCCAAAATCCATAACACAGGCTCAAAGCATATCCTCGAGAACCTAAATATTCCACACCAACTTTCTATCGGTCTGGGAATGGACGGTTGTACTAACTTCCACCTAAGTACCCAACTCTTCCTGAAACACTCTCAAAAATCTAGAAGTGAACACTAACCCCCAGCAAGAAATGATAGATATAGGCACTCCATGCAACGAACTATCTTATTAACATCGATACGATCCAACATCTCGGCATTGAAGGACATTTGAATAGGAATGAAATGTACCGATTTGGTCAAATAATCCACAATGACCCAAATACAATTGGAACCATTGGAATTACGAGGCAACTCACTAATAAAGTCCATGGTAATCCACTCGTATTTCCACTCGGGAAAGGGCAATCTCTGAATTAAACCACTAGATCATTGATGCTCGGCCTTCACCTGCTAACAACATAGGCAATAAGCTATAAAGTTTTCCACATCTCTCTTCATACTACTCCACTAATAATGTTGTCTCAAATCTCTATACATCTTAGTTATACCCAGGTGAATGGAATATTCTGAGTTGTGAGCCTCATGCAAAATCGATTAAATCAAGTCATCAACCCTCAAAACATAAATGCGGATATCAAATCTCAAGATACCCTCAAAATCTAGGGTAGCCCTCTTGGACTCACCACTCAACACCTAATCACGAATGATGCAAAGTCTCTTATCCTCAAACTGGCAATCTTGAATCTTCTCAAATAGAAAGGACCTTGCCTCAACACTAGCAAGAATCCTTCTAGGGTCTGAAATATAAATTTGAATGCCAACGGCCTCTGAGAAACTGAAATACAAGCTAAGCTTCCCATACATATTGCCTTCTGGCTTAAGGCATCTGCTACCGTATTCGCCTTGCCAAGATGATAAAAGATAAAGATATCATAATCCTTAAGCAACTCCATCCATCTACTCTACCTATCATTAAGCTCTCTTTGGGTCATATGATGCTAAATACTATGATGATCTTTGAAAATCTCATAATACATACCATAAAGATAGTGTCTCCAAATCTTAAGCGTGAAAACTACTACCGCCAACTCCAAATCATGAGTGGGCTAGTTGTGCTCGTGCCCTTCAGCTGCCTCAATGCATAAGTAATAACACAACCCTACTTCATCAATACACAATACAAACCAACACCAAAAATATCACAATACACGTGAATCCCTCACCCTCAATAGAAAGTTCTAAAATAAAATCTGAAAAGAGAAAACCCTAGAGCTTTCCAAAGCTCGACTCATACTCCTCAGACCATCAAAAAGAAACTTTATTTAGAGTCAATTTGGTCATTGGCACTACAATAGTTTCAAAACTCTCAATGAATTATCTATATTAGCCCACCAAACCAATGAAGCTACGAACCTCAGTCGGAGATGTAGGCTTGGCCCAATCATGAATAGCCTCAATCTTCGTTCAGTCTACTATAAATCCTTATACACCACATGTCCAAGGAATGTCATCGACTCAAAATAAAACTCACACTTATGGAATTTGGAAAAAATTACATAATATCTCAAAGTTTAGAGTACAATCTTCAAATATTGCATATGCTCTTATTTACTCTTCAAATACACAAGGATGTCATCAATGAACACAATCACAGAAGAATATAAATAAGTTTAAAATACATGGTTCATCAAATCCATAAATGCAAATGAGAAGTTAGTCAACCCAAAATACATCACTAGGAACTCAATGACCATAACGGGTCCTAAAGGTTGTATTCAGGATATCCTTGACCCAAACCCTCAGTTGATGGTAATCAAACCTCAAATCAATCTTAGAGAACATCACTGCTCTCTGAAGCTAGTCAAATAAATCATTAATGTGCAGCAAAGGATAGTAGTTTTTCATTGTCACCTTATTCAGCTGCCTATAATCAATACACATATGCATGGAGCCATCTTTCTTCTTCACAAACAACATAGGAACTCCCCAAGAAGACACACTCGATCTAATGAAACCCTTACCAAGAAAATCCTAAAGTTGAGAGTTCATCTTTTTAAGCTTTGCAGGAGACATATGGTAAGGTTCCATAAAAATAGGTCGGGTTCCTTAATCAAGATCAATAATAAACTCAATACTATGCTTGAGAGGAAGGCCAGGTAGATCAGCAAGGAAAATATCATAAAACTCACAAACTATAGAAATATAGTCAAGCGACAAACTTTCCACACAAACATCAAAAATATAAGTGAGGTAAGACTCACAACCCCTCAAAATAAGCCTCCTAGAATGAATATAAGAAATAACCTCCATCGGCTCACAGCCAACAGCTCCTTGCCATACGATGTGGGTATGCCAGGTATGGCTAAGTAACGGTCTTGGCAAAATAATCCAGGACTACATAATAGTGGGATAACTAGCCTCTACCTAAAATCACATCAAAATCCACCATGTCTAAAATAATAAGATCAAAATGAGTATCAATATCTCAAACAGTCATATCACATGATCTAAAAACCCAATGCACTACTAAAAAAATCACACCATGGGAGTAGATACACGTAATGGCATAGACAATGAATCCTAAGGTAACTCTAACCATGGAGTATAATAAGAAGGCATATAAGAATAAATGGATCTCAGATCAAATAAAGCAAAAGCCAATTGACGGTACACCAAAATCATACCTATAATAATAGCATTCGAAGACTCATCCTCGGGTCTAGCAGGTACTACGTACAACTAACCACGTCCACCACCAGGCTGGGATTCTAACTGACCTCCTGCCTTCTTATTTAAGAACCTCTACAGGCACATTGTTGACCACCCCTATGACCATGTATAGTACCTCTAGCTGAGGAAAAAACTACCCTAAAAGGTAAAACACTCTGAGCTAAAGGAATAATCGCTCTACAGGTGGGGCACTCTCTCAAGAAATAACCAAAAACTCCAAAACCATAACATGCCCCAGGAGCTGACCCAAAACCAGAAGATCCAGATGGCCCAAAAAAAACACCATGACTAGAATATCCAGAAGAAAAAAACCCTAAAGACCAACCACGACCCTAGCTAAGATGGTTACGAGAGCTAGACTGGCCTCCATCAGTAATCTAAAGTGCAGCCTAAATGGTTATACTAGAGTGACCTAATGCTGAAGTAGCTGATGTAGAGGGTACCTACCCTAAGAACCATTGACTCTAAATTGGGAGCTACTACGAATCTGATTGAACCCATCCTAAATCGTGGCCTCTTATTGCTTCCCTTATAAGCCTCGTGGTGCACTCTTTTATAAGCTGATCATGATTAAAAACCTTAGGAAAATACCTACCCACAGCAACCAAACTCTGAGTAGGCATGCAAAGAGGAAGTTTAAATCCTTGAACAAAGTAATGAACCCTCTCATACTCAATATTAGAATAGAAGTAGCATGCCTATCCAACTCATAAAATCAAGCCTCATACACCATAACAGTCATGGAGCCCTGCTCTGACCTTAAGAATTATTCTCTCAAATGATCCTTAAGACTGCAAGGCATGTACTTCTCTAAGAAGATCTCAGAGAACTGGGTCTATGTCAAATAGGAAGATCCAGCTAGCTTGGAATCAAAATGACCTCTCCATCAATGTCAAGTTTCCAATTCCAACCTAAAAATAGTGTAATCCATACCACGAGTCTCTACTACACCCAAATTACAAAGCCTATCCTCACAAGCAATTAAGAACTTATATGCACCTCATCGAATGCACCAAAAAACCTAGGTAGAGCCAATCTCAAGAATTTAACCAATATTTTCTGCTCCTTAATAGACATAGAAGGTTAGGAAACTACTGACTGAGCAGCTACCGACTCAAAAGGGACCTCAACTTTAGGATCCAAAGCTACAGGTTGTGCCTCCACCTCAATACTACTCTGATTTATTGACTGTGCACCATCACATGGTCCACCACCAACCAATCCCAAAAGCTAAACTAAATAATCCCTGAGCAGTGATGAAGAAATAAATCCTAGTTAAGCCTAGGTTGTTCTCTGGCCCACCACTGGATGGGTGGAAGAATCTCTAGCTCAGAAGTAGGAATAGGGTCTAGCAAAGGCCCCTTATCATTGCCCTTATTGGGGGATACATCTCGATATTGTCCATGACCTCTAAGTCATCCACGAATAGCAACAGGATCCCTAGGCTCAGTCTTGGGACCTTTATCTTATATAGTTTAGCAGGTGTCCTAGCCATCTATAAAAGAGTGAAACCAAAGGAATGCTTTTGAAACCAACTCAGACTCTTAGCATGAAATGAGTGAAAGAAGTGAAAAACCCCTAAAAATGTCATATAGCCTCCTAAAGATAAGAAACGGGTGTAATCATTCCAAATCGTAGGACTCTACTAGATACTTGCTCTCATACCAATAATACCAGTGAAATCTAGGCTCTGATATCAATTTGTCATAACCTGATTTATGAGTCATAATAGCACCTACTCGATCCCACCAGTAGGCAAGTTGAATCATAGCCCAGAGCTAAATGCAATGGGCTAACTTGATAGAAAATACCCTAAAAGTTGGAAATTAATAATTAAAGACTTAAATAAGATAGTCATAAAGGACTAATAGATAGAAGGAAATCAACAACTATCCCAAGACACAGTAATATCGGTACAAGAACTACTACAATTAAACTATGACAACTGAATAGTCAAATATAATACATCTCAAAGATAAAAGACAAGACATAGATAATAAAGAAGGAAAAAGGGTAACTCTAACTCCAAGAGCTCATCCAATCTCTGAAATTAATCCTGTAGGATTGTCGAATCAAAGGCAGTAACTAGTACTGGAATTTATACCAAAAAGGTACAGAGGTGTAGTATGAGTACCAAAATCACCGCTACGCAGTAGGCATCATCAGCTGACTAAGATAAATCATGATATACATACGATAAAATATAAGACATAAATAAGCTAGGTAAGAGTAAAAGGGGAAAACTTAGAAGTAAGATCCAACACTGCTGTACAAAAATAATTAAATACATATGAAATAGTAACATAAAGATCACACAACTATAATTACAAGATTGTCACCATAAGACAGTGATTATGAAAAAGTAAATAACCCAATGTAGGCCCCCATAAGCCTGAAGGGTACAATTAAGAAGCTAAGTAACTGAATAATCATAAATTACCAATTTATGATGCCATAACAAGGAATTCATCCAAATCATGTCATCTCATACATAATCCCCAGTGCCGGACTTAAGTTAAAACTCAACAGTATGATCATCGTTATTCTTATTTCTAGACATAAATCAGAACTTATATCATCAAGATCATTAATAAGGAATCATCAATTTTTTCATGATCCATCATACTTACAGTTATCTCTATTTGCCTTAACTCGTGCTTTTTTTAGATAGAATATGCCTCCTCACCAAGTCGACGCATATAGAGATAGTGATCAACTACCCCTGAATGCTGACCCCCTAAATGAGAACATATTTCATGTTGAATTTTAAACTATTTTTCAGGCATTAGCCCAAACTGTGACTGCCAGTGTTCAGGGAAACCAGCAGGAAGTGGTCCTACTTCAAGAGAATGGTAATTTGGCTGCAGCCCAGATTTAGTACTTTATGAGGATGAATCCGCCTAAGTTCCATAGGTCAAAGGTAGATGAGGACCCATAACTCTTTATTGATGAGGTGAGGATGATAACTCAGATTATGCATGTTACTGAATAAGAGAGTGTAGATTTATTATCCTATAGGTTGAAGAATGTTGCTTACAATTAGGTTACAATGTGGAAAGAAGGTATAGGTAAAAATGCAGCTCCTGTGAGTTGGCAGGTATTCCAGAATGCTTTTTAGGATAGGTTTTTTCTGTGTTAGATGAGAGAGGTTGAGATAGTAGAGTTTATGAACCTGAGGCAGGGCTCTATCAAGGTAAAAGAGTACTGTCTTTAGCTCACTCAATTGTCTAAGTATGCTCCCGAGTTAGCTGATTTTAGATCTTATATGAGCAAGTTTTTTATTGGGTGTCTGATTTGGTCATCAAGGGGCGTAGGACTGCCATACTAATTAGAGATATATATGTATTGCTAGGTTGATGACTCATGCTCAAAAGATAACTAGATAGAGGGAGTTTAGTCAGCCAAGGCCAAGAGGGGAAACCACTTGCAGTTTTAGGGTTATTCATTAGTGTTTGCACCATCTTTAGCTAGTTCGCCCGCACCTAGAACCAGGTAGGAGTAATGGAGCAGGACTTTGAATTCTAGATCTCAAAACAATATAGTTGGGAGGCCCAATTTCCCAATATATGCAAAATATAGCAGGACCCATCCTAGTGAGTGTTTGATGGGCAAAGGGGTTTTTATGGTTGTGGTAAGATGGGATACAGGATCAAGGAGTGCATATATGCTAAGCAGGGAAGCAGAGATACTTATCCCTAGATTCAGGATACTAGTGCAGCACTTCCGCCAGGCCACCTAGTTCCTCCCTAGCGTGAGTTTTCCAATACCGATGGCGATCAATGCCAAAATTAGTTTTATGCTTTTCCATCCCATCAAGAGTGGGAAAGTTCACCAGATGTAGTCATTGGTATGCTTCTTGCCTTTCATCTTTATGTTTATGTGTTGTTAGACCCAGGATCAAATTTCTCTTTTGTAAATTCTTTGGTTGCAGTAAATTTTGGGGTAGGTCCTAAAAATCTCTCTAAGCCCTTCTCAGTTTCACCTAGTAGGTAAGTCAATTTTGCAAGATAAGTCTATAGGGAGTGTCCTATTACCGTCCTCTATAAGATCACATTAACTGACCTAATAGAGTTAGAGATCGTAGATTTCAATGTCATTATGGCCATAGATTGGCTCCACTCATGCTACATATTGATAGACTGTCGCACCCTTATGGTGAAGTTTCAGTTTCCTAATGAAGCAATTTTTGAGTAGGAGGGTAGCTTTGTATCTCCCAAAGGTCATTTCATCTCTTACCTTAAGTCTCGAAAATTAATATCAAAGAGGTGTATTTTCTATTTATTTTAAGTCAACGATACAAAGTTTGAGGTCCCGATAGTTCAGTCAGTTCGGGTAATAAATGAGTTTTCGGAGGTTTTTCCCAAAGATCTTCCAAGAGTACCTCCAGATAGAGAAATAGAGTTTGGTATTGATCTTTTTCATGATACTTAACCCATCTCCATTTTTCCATACCGTATGGCTTCTTCTAAACTTAAAGAGTTAAAAGTGCAGCTTAAAGATCTCCTTGATAAAGGTTTTATTAGACCCAGTGTTTCTCCGTAGGGTGCTTCAATCTTCTTTGTGTGCAAGAAAGATGGCACTCTCAGAAAGTGTATAGATTATAGACAGCTAAACAAGGACATTGTCAAGAATAAGTATCCTATTCCTAGAATCGATAATTTGTTTGATCAGTTTTAGGGTGCCAGGTGGTTTTCCAAGATTTACCTTAGATCTAATATCATTAGTTTAAAGTTAGGGAGCAAGATATTTTAAAAATTTCTTTTCAAATGAGGTATGGGCATTTTGAGTTTGTGATTATGTCGTTTGGACTGAAAAATGCTCCTGCGGCCTTTATGGATCTGATGAATAGGGTCTTCAAGCAGTATTTGGATATATTTGGTCATTGTCTTCATAGATGAAATACTAGTGTATTCCAGGAGTGGGGAAGAGCATGCAGACCATTTGACGATAGTACTATAGACCCTCAAGGACCGTAAATTGTATGCGGAGTTTGGTAAATATGATTTTTGGTTGGAGTTTGTTACCTTCTTGGGGCATGTTATCTCAAGGAATGGTATTCATGTAGATCCTCAAAAGACTAATGCAGTTAAGCACTGGCCTAGACCCATTACTCCATCCGATATCAGGAGCTTTTTGGGTTGGATGGGTATTACAGAAGATTTGTTGAAGGGTTCTCCTCTATAGCCTCGCCATTAACTAAGTTGACCCAAAAGAGAATGAAGTTTATTTAGTTAGATAAGTGTTAGAAGAGTTGAAGGAGTTGAAGGATAGATTGACTTCAGCTCTATTGTTAGCTTTGCTAGAAGCATTTGATGGATTTATGGTATATTGTGATACTTCTAGAGTTGGGTTAAGTTGTGTGTTGATGTAGAATGGGAAAGTGATAGACTATGCTTCTAGGCAACTTAAGGATCACAATAAGAATTACCCAACTCACGACTTAGAGTTAGTTGTCATGGTGTTTGCTTTGAAAATTTGGAGGCAGTACCTCTATGGTGTGCATATTGATGTTTACACTGACCATAAGAGTCTTTAGTACGTATTTACTCAGCGGGAGTTGAATCTTCATCATAGAAGGTGGCTGGAGTTGCTGAAAGATTACGACATGAGTGTGCTCTATCATCCGGGTAAGGTGAATGTGGTAGCTGATGCACTGAGAAGGTTATCCATGGGTAGTGTGGCCCATGTGAGGGAGAAAGGACAAAAATTGGCTAAAGAGGTGCACAGATTAGCCCGTTTAGGAGTATGTTTGAACGACACTGATGATGGGGGAGTTGTAGTACCGAAAGCTTTGAAATCATCTTTGGCAATGGAAGTGAAAGAGAAGCAGCGAAATAACCCAATGCTTAGTCAGACATTGGAAGCAGTCCAGCTATAGGAGGTTGAGGTTTTATCTCAAGAGGGAGATAGTGTACTTCGCTATCAAGGTATACTTTATGTTCCAAATATATATGGGTTGAGGGAAAGGATATTAGCCAAGGCTCATGGTTTGAGATATTCCATTCATTCGGGTACTACTAAGAAGTATCAATGCCTGCGAGAAATTTATTGGTGGAATGGTATTAAGAGGGACATAGAAGAGTTTGTGGAAAATTATCCAAATTATTAGCAAGTAAAGGTTGAACACCAGAAACTGGGAGGTATGATGCAAGAGATTAGTATCCCTACTTGGAAATGGGAAGTAGTGAATATGGATTTCATCACAGGGTTGCGTCGTACAAGATGTCAGTATGATCCAATTTGGGTTGTAGTAGATAGAATGACTAAGTCAACTCGTTTCCTCAGACACCGTGGAGTATTATGCCCAAATGTATATCCGCAAGTTAGTAATGCTTCATGGGATACCTTTATCCATCTTTTCAGATAGAGGCACGCAGTTCACAGTTTTGGTAATCTTTTCAGAAAGGTCTTCGTACTAAGGTTAAGCTTAGCACTAAATATTATCCGCAGATTGATCGTTAGGCCGAACACATAATTCAGATAATAGAAGACATGTTAAGGATGTGTGTTTTAGATTTTAAAGGAAATTGGGATGACCACTTAACGTTGATCGAGTTTGCTTATAATAGCAGTTATCATGCTAGCATTCGGATTAAAGCATTGTATGGGCATAGATACAGATTACCCATAGGATAGTTTGAGATTGGAGAGGCTGCGTGATTGAGCTGAATTCTATTCTTGAGGCTATGACTAAGTTTCAATTGATTCATGAAAGGTTGAAGACTGTACAGAGTCATCAAAAGTTGTATATTGATGTGAGAAAAAGAGAACTCGAGTTTGAAGTAGGCAATTAGGTACTTTCTTGAAAGCTTCGCCTATGAAAGAGATAATGAGATTTTGAATGAAAGGGAAGTTGAGTTTGTAATTTTTTGGTCCTTATAAGATAGTAAAGCGTGTCGGAGAGGTTGCCTACGAATTGAATCTTTCATTAGAGTTAGTTGCGGTTCATCTAGTGTTTCATATTTCAATGCTCAAGAAGTGCATTGGAAACCCATCCTTAGAAGCTCCCCTAGAGAGTATTGGGGTCAAGGATAACTTGTCATATAAGGAGATTCCTGTTGAGATACTTGATAGATAGATAGTTTAAAGGCTAAGGAATAAGGAAACAATGTCTGTGAAAGTTCTCTGGAGAAACCAGCTGGTTGAAGGGGATACTTGGGAAGTGGAAGCAGACATGATGGCCAAGTATCCTTATCTCTTTTCTTCCAACTCAGTTCCTACCAAAGATAAATAGTCATTTTCAGCCAAAAAAAATCTCCCTTTAATTCTGTTTAAGTATTTTTTATTCATATCATATGTGGTGTGGTTGGATCCTTATGATATATGTAATTTTATTTATAAGTTGGTTTTTGGTGTGATTGATTCTTTTCCCAGTCCTAAATAATGCCACATTCAAGGACAAATGTTTCCAAGAGGGAGATATTGTAATACCCCATCTCTAAAAGTTTTTTGTCTATCATACAACTTATTTCTTAAGTCATATGCACACCATACGAGTCGTACATTGATCTTGTACCCAAGGGAGTGCATGATGGGTGACAATTTGTTAATAATATGATTCTACTCCTAGAAGGAGTCAAGAAGCATACATGTCGTATAAAGCCAAGTCGTAAGTTAAACAGTGTAGACACCTTGAGATTTTTTCCAAGAGATGAGTGAGGGGCTAATATTCATAAGAGGATGATACGAGTCGTAAATGTCATTCATAAGATGATCAATGAATGCTCTCTTAGATTCTGTCCATTGTACGAGTCATGATGCCTAGTCATACCATCATCATACGAGTCATATGATTAATTCATATGGATTGGCGAGTAAATTCAAAAAAGTTAACTTAAGGGCCTTTTTCTCTTTACCCCTTATAACTCCCAACCCATGACCCCATACTAAAGAGAGGCATTACTTTCTCTTTTCCATTGAGTAAATAACACAAACTCTCTCATTCCACTCTCAAGAACAATATTAGGGTTTCTTCTTAAGATCATCTCCCAAATATCAAAGGTCAAGTTTACTTCTCCAAGCCAAGAACTTTAAGGTATGTGGGGCTTATGAACAAGGATATTCTTTCATCCTTGTGCCCAAAACTTGTTTTAAAGTTAAAGTTATAAAATTTTCAATTATGGTTCACACCTAAATTATCTTGTCTTGAGTTTATGAAATTATCATGTGATTGAAGTATTAAAGTGCATACATGTTCTCATCTATTTATGGTTTGACTTGAAGATTCTCTATTATGATTTGAATATCAAGAGTTTGATTTGAAAACATTGATTAAAGATTTCCGGTTGAGTTTTAAGCATGATATTGTATTAAAAGTTATATGAAAGAAAGTATGAGAATTAAGGCTTAAGTATAAGCACTAAGTTACAAGAAAGTTTGATCTCTTGATTTAAATAACAAGATTTGAAATCCACAATTGTTCATTTTGATTATGACTTAAAGAAAAGACAAGAATAATTAGTTTCTAGTATACAGGCCCTTATGCTATTTTAAGGTAGATTTCTTATGTATGAGCACATATATGTATAGAATTTGGGAGTAGTATTTAGCACCAAGAAGAAAATGTGGATAAGCATATCCTAAATTCTCGGAAACTACGAGTCAATGTAGATTAAGATTTTTCCCAATATAGATGCAATTAAGAATAGTGATCACTAAGATAAGGTTCTATTCCGATGGCAAGGGTAGAATAGCTCTTCCTAACGTGGGTAAGATGTTGGACTCCATGGTAGCTCACATGGTTTATGTCGGTTAGAAGAATCTCTCATAAAAAATATAAAAATGAAAGCTTTTAATAAACTAAACTCTATGGCTCACTAAGTTATTCTTATGCTTCAGTATTTAAGATTTATGATCTTCCAGTCTCAAGTTTTACTCAAGTTCAAGGTGAGTCATTTACATTTAGCTTGAATCATTTTAAAGCTTGTATACTTATTCAGTTATTGTTTTACTTATGCATTCACCCCCCCACATGCTCAGTACATTCCAGAGGTAGTGATCCACATATATGTCTGTGTGCTATATTGTCTCATAATGTAGGTTCTGGTGCTCATTTGCAGCAGTACAATTGACTTCAGCATCATTACTTTCATCCCTACTTGTGCTCAGTCCTCATAGTTTGAGGGCGTAGTTTATTAGATTTCCTTTATGGATGATAGTACTTAACCATTTGATTACAATTTTATGTTTGGGTCATCTGGGGTCTGTATCAGTGGCACTTTAGTTATTAGTAGAGGCTTGTCTGACAGTGAATGTTTAAGTTTAAGTTCAAGAAGTTTGTGCAATGATTTCCAAGTTAAAGATTCACTTTCAGTTATGAGATTGTTTATCTTTAGATTTTATCATATGATATTCATCCTAATTACGTGAGTTTTGAACTAAAAAGGATATCATGGGTTAGCTTGGGGTGTATTCGTAGACCTGAACACCATGTGATGTCCAGGGGTAATTCTGAGGTATTATATTTATACCCTTCCCCGATGTACGGATATTGCTTAAGCAAACTTTGGGTTGGTTAAGCAATACTTACACCCTGGAATACCAGTTGCTCATGCAATTAATAGACCACTTACATAATATTTTGTTGCCTGAGCAAGTGTCGCATACACAACACTAATATCGCTAATGCGATATCCCTGCCACTACCAAGCCATTCACTTGAATGACAAAATGAGTTACTTATGCAATACTTTCTAGGGTTTTCTAGATCATTTACACAAGTAAAGGCCTCGTTTAAGTGATCCACTAGCACTAGCTGAGACTTAGAGAAATTCCAAGTCTCAGCCAACCCCTCGGGATTCATCCAAAATTCCAATATGCAAATGGACTATGCTTTTCTATCAAATTCGATGTTCCGAAGTCAATGGCATAGTCAAAATTTCTATTCGAGGTTGTTTTGATGAAAAGTGGACCCACTTGCCATTTTTCTTAACTTTTGACCAATTGCCCAAAATGAAATGGGGAGCCTCGGGACCCAAACCAAGGGTTCACCAAACCTAAAATCGATGTTCAAGAGCTATTGGAACTGTCAGAATTGACATTCAATGTCTTTTAAATCAATTTTTTACTCGGTATGTCTCTAAAAATTGAATATACTGCTCAATAACTGAACTATCAATTCCATCAAGTCATAAATGACTTAGAACGGCTATAGGAAAGCTCTAAATAGCAAAAATGATCAAAAATATAGAAAATAACCTAAAGGGGCATTACATATCTGTTGTTACCTGGGAGTTTTTCCCTAATATTTTCTAAATCAAACACTTTCTCTACCCACTTCTTTATGTTATGATTTTGCTAGTTTGTACTTGCTTCCTCTTTGTTGTCATGATCTCTTTGTTGTTGCTTCCTCTGTGTTGTCATGATCTCTTTGTTATTGTTTTTCCTAGCTTTCTGCCTCATTATTTTCCTATAATTTTCCATGAATTCCTTCATTTTTAATACATCAAAGGATTGGTAGATGCAATGGTCTCTCCTATTTTCTTTTGCTTCACTCAAAAAAACTTATGTATTTTTTTCTAGAGTAACCATCCTTCGAGTAGGATTTCACTTTTCTCTACCTATTCTACACCTCCACCTCTTTTCTACTGGTCCTACTTCTGATTTTGTTGTTGACCATGCTATCTATCATCTTCTTTAGGTGCTACTTTTGCTCTCCTCAGTTCAAGATGTAAGACCCTTCAATCCTGCTCCTTATGGCCTTGCAGCCTACACTTCTTATAATAAGGTGGGACCAAATTATACTAAATCTTACCTTTGATGCTTTTGGTTTCATTAGTAAATTCGTTCTCTATTTCCATTATTACAAAATAATACCTTTCAACCAATAGGTCTAATTGCACTTTCACTCGAGCACAACTTGGTCGAGTTTTATTAATAGTTGCTATATCCAGGTTCAATGGCTTTCCCACAGCAGATGCTAATGTAAACAAAGATTCCTTGACAAAGAATATTGGTAGTATATCTAGGATAGAGATCCAAGTAATAGCTTGTATTGTTTCTTCCTCCGGCATGAATTTATCATCATAGATTAGAGGTCGCATTTGACAAGATTTACTACTCTTTGCAATAATGTAATAAGCACTTTTAAAAATTATATTAATAAAGTCTTCCATCAATTCCAGTCTTATTAATACATGTTTATTTAATAAAAAACCTATTCTAAACTCCTTTTTGATGCCGCATTGCTTTGGTATTTGATCTCTCAATTATGCTAATGTACGAAAATTTGCCAATAATTTTGTATTGCAATTTATCTATAATTTTATATGACTTACTTTTTGTTTTTTCCACTATTCCGCAGGTGACCCATATTGACCTTCTTGATTGGGATAGAAGCCACTTCTACCTTGTTAGTGATGGATTTGGCTTTTCTTAGTAGATTGGTGACTGATGCATAATTTTCAATTGGTTCCATGGGTTCTTTCTATTTGTCATGGTTTTTTATGGGGAGAGTAATGGTGGGAATTGAGAGAATGGAGAAATAAGTGCGACTTGGCTAATCACTGGTGATTACTGTCCGCTGGTCGTGAAAAAACTAGTACTTAGGGTTCATATGTTAGAGAGAGATGGCCTCTTTAATTGTAGTCTCACTAGTATTATTGAAGATAATTTTTCCTCATAGATCAATAAATTAACTAACCATATGATTAATTAATCAATTACTCTTGGAATTACAATCCAACCCATTAATTCTATCTTTATTCATGGTCTAAAAGACTACCTAAGGGTTAATTAACCATTAATTATCTCTATCATACTCAACCCATCTCCATTAATGGAGTGTCAAAGCAAAATATTATATTTTTATTTAATTCAAGGTCCTCAACTATCAAACATCTTGTTTTATAATCACTAATTTGTGCTAGGAATCGTTAGTTAACAATCTAGAAGTAATTCTATGTGATATTATCCCTATCCATAGGTTTTCCCCAAATCTCATGAACTTAGCATTCTAATCTCAAAGAATTTCACCATTGAAGATCATTCTAATGATTACAGGATGTTATTGAATTGAAAGATGAAAAAGATGGTAGAAGAAGTTACCTCAATGAAGAATTTCCACCCTAGAACTTTAAAAACTTGGGAACAAAGTTTTTGAGTTAAGAACCCAAAGCCCATCAAACATAAGGTTATGTACTCCCTATTTGTCACTGGAACGGCCCATTTTTATTCACAATGGTACTGCTGTGGCAATGACAGTTTTTCAGCAAGGACAATCTTTAGTAAAATGGTCATAACTTTTAACTCTGAAAGTGAATTAACAAATAGTCATAGGGATTAGAAAGAAGACTCAAAGATCTTTCATTTGGTGGGCATTGGGACTCATAACTATTTATATTATAGGATTGCTCGTTTGAAGTTGATCCTAGTTTAAACTTATGTTGAAACTCATACAGTAAGAACATTTTCAACTTAACTTTGTGTTAGGGGTATTGTATGACCTTAGTTCATGTCTAATGCATTTCCATACTAATAGTTGATCCTATAACCTATGACAAATAAGGTTCTTATTTTTTTATGTACTTATTTTCAGTAACAATGAAATAGGTCATCGTGTCCTCATTCCCACAGTTGGAGCATCTTGCATCTAGTTGTATGTTCCACTAATGAGTCTATCACAAGTTGATAGTCGATTTTGTACTTGTACTTAACAATTCATATATTGAATGTTGGATTTTTATGCATTTAAGAAGTAGAAAACATCCTTTGGGAAAGCCTCATGACTAGTTGCTCGGTATAACAACAATGACATTTGTTGATATACTACCCTTTATTTACTAAGATCATCATAGGTTATTAATGCATGCATTCTATTATCCTGAAAATTTTCTCCCATGGCACACCCAGAATATGGGGTAAAAATGGTAGAGAAGTAGGATTTGAAGTGATGTTTACTACAAGAACAGAATATTTCAAAGCATTCACTTTTGAAAAAAAAATTGAACTAATTATGCCACATTTGAGCATTTATGTCCAATAGCTATATAGACATAATACAATATCTCACTCTCATAGATCTCCCTTGAGTGCAATTATTTTTGGTTTAATCTGGTATAGGTAACAATAGAAGTTTTTTTAACTTACCGATCCACGATTATAAATTCTTGTTGATCACTACCTATAGGAACCAGTCTATTTAGTGCACCCAAGCGCACATGCTAGTGTACGTGGTCACTCCTAGAGTAGAGTGGCCTTTGAAAGCAAAGTATCGATCCCTCAGGGACTTATGCTCAACAACTATCCAATTCTAGTCTCACTATGAAAAAGACAAGTGCAAAAGTGTCACGATCCGAACCAGGCCCCTAGCCGTGACGAGCATTCCGAACCATGAAGGCCCGAAACACCCCTATCTATTTGGTAATCATGCACATAATTCATATGATAAAAAGAAATGCGGAAGTTACACAATATTACGAAAACATGGTCAAGAGTCTAATGAAATCAACAATGGGAAATAATGTCCCACAACATCTATCAACATCTGAAAACCGTCTGCAAAATCTCTACTATATGACTAAAACAAACAACTGTCTGAAAATTGGGACAAGGCCCCCAGTAGACCCAAAACTATTAAATAATAAATAAACTGCCAGACATCAGGCCTTTCGAAATATCGAAGGCTCACCACTTGACTCTACAAATCTGTCTGAAGAATCTACTGATTATCTAGACCCCTAGACTGTGCCTCCGAACCTGGGAGAGAAGGGGGTCAATACAAAGTACTGGTACGCAGAGTAATCCAAAAAAAAGTAGAGATTTTTATATAAACTAAATGAGAGTTGTTATAAAACACATTATTGCAAAATGATTTTGAAAATACATGGGCATAGTATACAGATCTTTCAACAATAATGCAACACATCTCAGCTAGGTGGTACACCCTACAATTTCACAATTTCAACTGTCAAATCTCGGTTGCCGCCGAGATTAGAGTATAAGTGAGGGAAAGACACACAAGATCACACAGTAGGGTGTCTCGACCCAATCAAGTATGGTAGTGCACAAGATCACAAAGCAGGGCTCCTAACCATAGTCCCAATTTGGGATGACATAATCTCAGGTACACAAGATCACACAGCAGGGTACCAAGTTCCCGAATCAGCAAACACGGTTTCCAGCGTGGAGTCATTTGACTCATGCTTTCTTCGGGTAACCACCTATCTCACAAAATCAATGTATGAAACTCATTTTAATCAATCACTTGTCATACTCTGCAGGGTATCATCATACCCGACTAGCAAGTCATCAATATCACATCAACTTTCCAACTTCTCATACCATTTACCACATGCACATATGTATGACTTTCACACCATTAAAACACATACACCATGGTTCTCAACATGCAATTATTCAAGAAGTTTAAACTTTTATGAGTAATGTCATATCAATTGCAAAACTCATGCTCTCAATGGTTTAACACTAGTATAATATGGGGTATGAATATTATCATGGGGAATTTAGAAAATTCACAACTCATGTACATCGCACCCTTTTAAAATTTCAGGTCACATGTTCACAATTCAACCATTTAAATACATTCAAACAAACAACCCCACGATATCTCAATAATTCTTTCAAAATCATATATCAAAACATGTTATTTGTATCAATTGAAAAACCCCATTTGTAAAAACATATATATATTTCTATAAATTTAAAGTCTTGCATAAATTCGATTTTGAAAACATGCCCATGAAATTTAGGACAACCCCACGTACCTCTATTTCAGAGAATAATAAATGATTCTTGAAGCTTACGGATTGGGGATTTCAAATCTCTAATTATCTTCAAAAACTTACGGTTGAATCTTGAATTATTTGGGATTCTTGTTTGAAACCCTAGAGAGCATTCCTGATGAATTTTGGTGAAAGTGTATGTATTTAGGTGTATTTGGGATTAAATCCCGTGTTTGGATGGGTTTGGGACCATAGGAAATGTCTAGTTTGACCTTAGAATTTAAAATTCGGCACTGGAACGCCGTATAAGCCTTCACCGCGATGCGCTAGAAATCGCGATGAGTAACTGGAATTGACAATTGTCAATTTAAGGCTCATCGCGATGCGGTGGCCAATCAAACGGGAATGATGACACTTAAAATGCTCTAACTTCTTCACCGAGTGTCCGTTTTAGGAGAATTTGGTATCGAGGGAAAGCTAATTCGAAGATCTTTTATTTGATATTTAGTAGACCGCACAGTTCATCATATATAATGAGTTATGATCGATTGAAGTTGACCCAAGTTTCAACATTCACTAAAACTTGAATGATAGGAAAGTTTTCAACCCTTTCTTTGAGTTAAGGGACTACTATGACCTCAATTCATGCTCAACTAGATTCACACATTACATAATTGATTCCACATTAAATTTTCATAGGATTCCTGAATTTTGCAACCTCTATGTGAAAGAATAACGGTTTACGTTCTAGCCCAAAATACGGGGTGTTACATTATCTCCCCCTTGGGATCATTCGACCCCGAATTATGGGTAGGGACTTGTTGAAGTACTAAAAGTGTAGAATAAAGAGCGTAGTCTCACATTAAATATTTTTCCTCGACAAAATATGTAATGCTAGCAAACAATCTTCTTGTTAACCCCTAGCTAAACTTGTAAGCACGAAACATGATATAATGAGACTTTACATAGGGATGATCTTGCACATGAGCTCTATGCATAATAATCTTCCAAACATAAGGCTGGGATTTATTTGGTGATCATAGACCGAATTTATATTGGTACTAATAATGAAAGAAGATTTTTCGCGGAAGGTAGGGATAGAATCATTCTCCACCTCTCATAATACAATGAAATAGATATTTCACTTTGAAACACTACTCATCCATGTCCAAACAACAAACAACACACTTCATCACTTCCAACTTACAATTCTTCCATCACACATCTAACCACAAGAGTTTGAGCCTCAGTGCAAAGCGCTTTTTATGTTAAAGCCTAACTCAGAGTTACAAGGTGGTATCTTAAGCTACAGGACCCTGTACTATACATCCCTTTAAGAAATTCTTCACCTCATCAATATCATCAAACACTCTTGGGTTTTTAATTAAGAGAGTACTAACCACATAGCACATAGATTTGCGTTTTCAACAGTCACAACGTTCAAGCCTAATCAACTACACCAACTTCATAGATCTGCACACCAAGACCAGCAATTTCAATCACTCTACAAATATTGTTCACCACATTCCTCCTTCTTAGCTAATTCACACAACAAAAGTTCACCTCCTTCTTTTTTCTTTTCATCTATAACCTCAGCTCGAGAATCACATCAAATTTTTAACCTTCAAGCACATCTACTCCTCTACCTAACACATCACCACTTTTCTACAGCCACTATTATACTATCATACAGAGGGTCATTAAAAGACTTGAGCATAATTGTCAAGAATGGAAATAACACCATTAAACCATAACTTCTACTCATTGCACTGCTCAAGAAAGGACATGAAATGAAGATATTATAGAATAACCACAAGGTGGTCCATATAACAAGTCTCTGGATTATAAGTAAAGAGTCATTCGAAAAACACAATACAACATGAATTCTCAGGACAGAGCACAGGAAGAAATATTGGAGCATATATCAAGACAAAATAGGGGAAAGAGACGGGATTCCCCTCGTGGATTTGGAAAAATCGGTAAGATAAACTAGGTACCCGACGCGATAGGAGATGCGATGCATCGAGACACTAGTTTGGACAACGTAATTATCGACGTGGTGCACTGATATCGTATTGATCCACTGGTTTGCTTACTTACACACATCTCAAACATGGTCCAAAAAATCTAAAACTTTACCAAACCACCCCTTTACACTTCTGAGCATGAATCAACTCAAAAACTTATGCCTTGGGATCGAGAAGATCAATTTAAAATCATGGAAGTTAAGAGCTCATAAATATGACTAAATCTTTTAACCATTAGAAAAGTTTTCAGGTTACAAGCTTTCTATACGTGACACTAAGAGTGGTATTGAGTCGAGAATGCTACGGACTGTTACATCTCAACTAAGACAAGGATTTCCACTTGAAGCGATTGCTCCTCATGTAAGGAACTGAGATTTTTGCCATAAGTTTACATAAACCTTATCACTTTGGCTAAACCCAACATAGGATGAATCAGTGACATATAGAATCATATTTCCTTAAGACCAAGCATGCTGAGAGACATAATTTTTATGGATCATGAACAACAAAACATATGGCCTGAATACATGAAAGATTAGATTAGTGAGAGACATAATTGCTTCTAGTTTGGAGGTCATATCATAGACATAAGTCCATAGGAAACTCAAATCATAGGCACAGGCATAACTTGAACAGATGACGTAAGACATTAGCGAAATAATCTCTGAAATGGAAGTAGAAGGAGTATGCTTGAATAAGAATAGACTTATTATGATTTCTCCCCCACAACTTGTCGAATTGAGAAAAAATTAGGAACTAACTTAATTCCCTATCTCCCCCTTAGATCAAAGTCACACCACTAGACTTGCAGACATAACCTCACATCAAAATCTGTATCCAACACCTCCACGCAAATGAGACATCACCATAAACTTCAACTCTAAACTCTCTGTGATGAACTATACTCGGAGGGCTTTGATTTTCAAAAAAAAAATGCTACTCTTAACATTCGCTAGCATCAATAGCCAGCACTCTACAACTCTCACTCTCGTGAGTGCACGTACCCACACTCTTTATCACAAAAGGGGTATCAATTACATGAACTCAAACTTCTCTCATTAATCCCTAATACAAAGGCACTATATTATTTTCTAGGACATTTTCTTCTAACTTTCAGAGTCATCGACTTACGACTAATATTTCCATGTGCATAGACACCCACACTTCTAAACACTTAACACTCCATTTTCAATTTTCTTAGGATACTATCATTACACCTCAAATCACATAATCAACAAGTTAATAAAATCTGTAAAACTATACTGAAGGCACATATTTCTTACCTATATTTCCTGAATTCAACTATAACGAACACCATACAACAACAATAACCCATGAGTCTTCCTCAGACGCCCCCCATACTACAAATTTCAAAAACACAGACTAGGTACAGCATACACTTATACGCATAAAACTTTATTAACAACCTGCTACCTGGGGTGCAACTTATTCCAATATACCCATGTTCTTAACCACTTAATGATTCAACCACAATTCATCATTTTAACATTAGTCGTCATGTACACATATCCCTCATGATTATCTTTTAAACTTTTCATAAATCTTTAACCTGTGCTCTTTCGCAAATCATATCAAGCCTACTAATTCATTCCCATAAATCATACATCATTAATCATAAAATACTATTCTCTCCACCATATTCTACAATCTATAATTCAAGCCTATAGTCTAGCATCCATCGTCTACCACTAATAACGCAAAGCATGCAACATAATATACTAGTCCATCAAATTGGAAAATTAACTCCAATTACTCATTTCATTCAAATACTACCTACAGTCACAATTCCCTCCATGATATCACTATTATAGCTCAAAATCCATTCATACCTTCTCACATGAAGTACTAGTTTACATCTACTAAGGAAAAGAAGACCAAGGGGGTAAAATCACATAATAAACATGGTCAACCTTAATCTTATATCATACCCCATACAATCTTATCTACTTATACAGCTTTTTCACATCACACTTACTTACTCAAGCGCACATTTAGACTACCTTCCAATTCCACAAACAACCATTAGTCTATAATTATAACTTACTGGCTAATCTAGCCATTTTCATGCTTCAAGCAAACAACAATTCACCTCCATTACCAACTCAATCTCATGCAATAAGATTCGGGGTATACATATATTCAATAAATTTTCCTTACCACTTTTCTTTCCATTTTACCTCTAAACCCCCAATTCCAACCAACTTAAGAATAACAGGAAGAACAACAAATTTCTAGTGGATCAAAATAAGCCTCACATGGCTTCACTAGACTTTGATTTTTTTTATTTTTTTTTTATTTTTTTGTGTTTTGAACAAGGAAATGAAATGAATAACAAAGCAACTATGCTAGTGAATCGAAAGAGCCCCACAAGGCTTCACTAGACTTTGTTTTCAACAACACAATGATATCAAGATTTCAAGAGATAAAAACTTGACACACAATATTCAATGGCCCAAGAATACACATCTTACTCTGTATAAATAAAATTCTGAGTCAAACACTTCCTCCACGGACTACCATACAATTCACACAGGCTACTAGCTACCACATTAGTCTATCACCATAAAGGGGTAAATCATCCTCAAACATCAGTTACTCAACTAAAATATTTATTTACACAATCATCCTCACTCTAACTTTAAAATTTGTGACTTCACTTCACCAACTTCTTGGTCCAACATCACTACCAATAGGTCATGACACCGACATTTAACTTATACTACTACTACTCAGGTGGAAATACAATTCCAACATTCTATGACACATCATCCCTCTTAAGCGTGACATCTGTAACATAAATTCTGAAAGAAACTGAATACACTTAATACCACAGGCTGGAAAGCACAATTTCATCAATATCAAAGTTTACACCAGAATCAATATACTCTGAAGCACTAACAGACTCTTCTCAAGTCCTTGCACAATATTTTTTTTTATAATCTTTATGGCTCAATTAAAAAGGACCGTACCATTTAGATTCTGATCTTCTGCACTTAATTCACCCCAACAATGAGACATATCTAAGCACATCAAAGAAAAGAATTGGGATGACTTTACTTTCGTATGGACAACACCATAGCATGAATTAGAGCATGGAAGAGGAACATTCTAACTCCATAGCATGAACTAAAACATGAAGAAAAAGAGAGATTCCTAAACGCCTTGTATCCTCCTGCTTATAAGTGTGGCGTGCTACACACCCATAAATAAGACTCTACCCAACGCGATTTCATAGACACCCAAGAACCATGAACGATGCTCTGATACCAAGTTTTTCATGACCCAAACCGACACCCTGGCCGTGATGGGCATTCTGAACTATGAAGGCCCGAAATACCCCTATCTATCTGATAATCATACACATAATTCATATTATAAAAGGAAATACAGAAGATACATAATATTACAGAAATATGGTCACGAGTCTAATAAAATCAATAATAGGAAATAATGTCCCACAACATCTGTCGACATCTAAAAACCATCTGCGAAATCTCTCCTACATGACTAAAACAAACAACTGTCTGAAAACTAGGACAAGGCCCCCAGTAGACCCAAAACTATTAAATGATAAATAAACTACCAGACATCAGTCATTTCAAAATATAGAAGGCTCACCACTTGACTCTGCAAATCTGTCTAAAGAATCTACTGATTATCTGGACCCCTAGACTGTGCCTCCAAACCTGGGAGGGAAGGGGGTCAATACAAAGTACTAGTACGCAGAGTAATCCAAAACAAAGTAGAGATTTTTATATAAACTAAATGAGAGCTGTTATAACACATTATTACAAAATGATTTCAAAAATACATGGGCATAGTATACTGATTTTTCAACAACAATGCAACATATCTGAGATAGGTGGTACACCCTACAATTTCACATTTTCACCAACTGTCAAAACTCGATTGCCGCTGAGATTAGAGTATAAGTGAGGGAAAAACACACAAGATCATACAGTAGGGTGTCTCGACCCAATCAAGTATGGTAGTGTACAAGATTACAAAGCAGGGTTCCTAACCATAGTTCCAATTTGGGATGACATAATATCAGGTATATAAGATCATACAGCAGGGTACCAAGTTCCCAAGTAGGCAAACACGGTTTCCAGCATAGAGTCATTTGACTCATTCTTTCTTTGGGTAACCACCTATCTTACAGAATCAACTCATTTTAATCAATCACATGCCATACTTTGCAGGGTATCATCATACCCGACTTGCAAGTCATTAATATCACATTAACTTTCTAACTTCTCATACCATTTACCAGATTCACATATGTATGACTTTCACACCATTAAAACACATACACCATGGTTCTCAACATGCAATTATTCAAGAAGTTTAAACTTTTATGAGTAATGTCATATCAATTGCAAAACTCATGCTCTCAATGGTTTAACACTAGTATAATATGGGGTATAAACATTATCATGGGGAATTTAGAAAATTCACAACTCATGTACATCGCACCCTTTTGAAATTACAGGTCACATGTTCACAATTCAACCATTTAAATATATTCAAACAAACAACCCCACGATATCTTAATAATTCTTTCAAAATCATATATCAAAACATGTTATTTGTATCAATTGAAAACCCCCATTTGTACAAACATATATATACTTGTATAAATTTAAAGTCTTGCGTAAATTCCTTTTTGAAAACATGCCCATGAAATTTAGGACAACCTCACGTACCTCTATTTCAGAGAATAATGAATGATTCTTGAAGCTTACGAATTGGGGATTGCATATCTCTAATTGTCTTTAAAAACTCACAATTGAATTTTGAATTATTTGGGATTCTTGTTTGAAACCCTAGAGAGCGTTCTTGATGAATTTTGGTGAAAGTGTATGTATTTAGGTGTATTTGGGATTAAATCCCGTGTTTGGATGGGTTTGGGGCCATGGGAAATGTCTTGTTTGACCTTAGAATTTAAAATTCGAGACTAAAATGCAGTATAAGGCTTCACCGCGATGTGCTGGAAATCGCGATGAGCTACTGGAATTGACAATTGTCAATTTAAGGCTCATCGCAACGCAGTGGCCAGTCAAACAGGAATTTGACACTAAAAATACTCTAACTTCTTCACTGAGTGTCCGTTTTAGGCGAATTTGGTATCGATGGAAAGATAATTTGAAGATTTTTCATTTGATATATAGTAGGCCACCCAGTTCATCATATATAATGAGTTATGATCCATTGAAGTTGACCCAAGTTTCTACGTTCACTAAAACTTGAACGATAGGAAAGTTTTCAACCCATCTTTGTGTTAAGGGACTTCTATGACCTCAATTCATGCTCAACTAGATTAACACACTACATAATTGATTACACACTAAATTTGCATACGATTCGTGAATTTTGCAACCTCTATGTGAAAGAATAACGATTTACGTTCTAGTCCAAAATGCGGGGTTTTACAAAAAGTAACCAAAAATGTTTGGGAGATAAAAACTAAGAATAAACGTAAAGAATGCAGTACTGTAAAGTACTTGAACAATAATGGGAAGAAACCTAGGGCTAAGGCACTACAAACAATCCTACTTAGCTATTTAATTTCATTGGTTTAGTTAATTATCTTGGTTGTTGATTCACAAGGTTGATAACATGATTATGGTCTTTCGAGCCTCTAATCAACTATCTAACATAGCCTCACAACTATAGCATTGAGCCAAATGCAAGAACTAAGATAATTGCATTTGTATTTGTTCTTGTATATGAATAAAATAGGGCGAATTAGGTTTATTCCCAACCTAAATGCAACTCATAACTTCATTCCCTTGAATGCTTACAATCCTATCCCATATATCCCACGTTCTATTCTATTGTTCCTCCTTCTGGGCTCCCGATAGAAATATGTGTTTATCCTAAGTGTTGTGAATCCATAGAATATTACAAAACTAGGATATATGAACAACCAATAATGATAATAAACATAAACCAACTTAATTTCCCTTTTGGTTTGACACTAAGAATGTGGCACTGTCACGACCCGATTTATGAGTCATGACGGCACCTACTAAATCCCGCCAATAGGTAAACCAAACCATAACCCAGAGTTAATGCAATGGGTTAATTTGGTAGGAAATGCCCAACATAGGCAAAAATGAACAACACACCTATAAATAAGGAAAGCATTCTAAATGGATAAAAATAGTCAACATAAGATACCATCCCACGACCTGGTAGAGTCAGTACAAGAGCATATAACAATAGAATTACAATCCAAGTATCTAGAGTAGTCAATACATCTTTCTCAAATCAATAGACTAAATAAAGAAAGATAGGAGGAAATAAGAGACTCGAACTCCAAGAGATTACCCTATCTCTAGGTATTTACACCACACGAACATGAATAACGGCGACTACTAGTACTCGGATATGAATCAAAAGGTACAAAAGTGTAGTATGAGTACCAAAATAATGGATACCCAATAGGCATCATCGACCGACTGAGATAAATCATGATATAAGTATGATAAAATACAAAATAACATAACTAAGTCAAGGTATAGACAAACCTGAAATAGCTCCAACATCGTTGTATATGATAAGTAAGTAATTAGAATAATAACATAACATAATATCTCACAGGCAATCACAAACTACAAAAATGGCTTCCATATGCCAATTGGTGCAGAAAAATAAATAACTCATCACAGACTTACATACACCTGGAGAGTACACTCAAGGATAGATAAAGAAATCAACCAACATTATAACTAACCTTCATCGTCATTTAACTATCACTCCATAATTTACCAACATTCGATAATGTTACCATCATTTAAGAACCTTATCATCATTTATAGACTAGTCCGTTAATCAACTTATCCATTTCTTATCATTAATTCAATTATCAGTTAGCCATCATATATCCACTAGTCATCATTTATCAACTAAACATCATTTTTCAACTAGTCATTTTATCAATGGAGTCCATTTATGTCATGCCACATTATAACTATTTCATCAATTTTGACATAGCTAGATTATCATTAATCATAAAAATAAATGTCATTAGCATAATATGCATATGCGAACTCAAATCGGTAATTATAATCAAAGGCCAGACTTGAACCGATAAATATTCAATAACAGGACTCGAACCGATAAATATAATCTTTAGCTGGACTCAAACTGGTAAATATAATCAATAGCCATACTCAAATCAGTAAATATAATTAATAGTCGGACTCAAATCAGTAAATATAATTAATAAATGGATTCACATCATTAAATATAATCAATAGTTGGACTCGAACCGATAAATATAATCAATAGTTGGACTCAAATCGATAAATATTATCAATACCCAAACTCAAACCAGTAAATATAATCAATAGCCAGACTTTAACCGGTAAGTATAATCAATTGTCGGACTCGAACCGATAAATATAATCGATACCCAAACTCAAACTGGTAAATATAATCAATAGCTAGACTTGAATCGATAAGTATTATCAATAGCCAGACTTGAACCGATAAATATAATCAACCCTCATATTAACCAACATAACCTTTAAGTATCAAGATTTCTCAATATTACCTCTATACATATTTCCAAGAGTCTAATAAGCGAAAAAAGGTTTTACTAATGCTGACATGTGTCATAGCCTAAAGCGAGTTAAAAGTCCACTTCAAATCCTCGAGTTCCATTTTAGGAAAATTTCTACCCGAACTAGGCTTAGGGTATCTAATATCCACTTTTATATGTTAACAAGCCGCAATTAGCCCTAAGATGGAAAATTAACCTAAATATGAGCAACTAGGTCAATTATGTCTAATTGAGTAATCTAAGACATTCTCATGATAAACATGAGGAATAAAGTCTAATTCACCTAAGGCATAAAGAAACAAGCTAAGTGTTTCAACTCTATGGTTCACAATAGCTTAAACGGTTCAACTAATCCAAGTCCAACATTTCATCAATACAACATCGAAAACCCATCCCAAATCTAACATAATACCATAAGAACACTATCAAATAGCTCAATCTAACAAGGGAAAACCTAGACTACCTCGACGCCGTAAAAACATCAACGAATTGCTAAGGCGCCATTTTTCCCTTTTAAGAAGCCTCCTCAAGATGCCAAGCTATCAAAAACACATTCTAATCATCAATATGAGAATTTCAATACCCATATTACACCACTGTTCTTTGGGTCGAAAAGTCATACCAAAACCTCATACGGGTCCCACTTACGGAAATCATGTTTCTGAAACCAACCCAACATTCTTACAAGCTCAAGGAATAATTACCTTAAAAAAATAAGCAAAAATTAAGAAAAATTGGGTCTAAAATCAAGCCCTAAACATTTTGGGGGTTTGAGCAATAAATCAAGAAATTTCACTAAGAAAATGGTGGATTCTTACCACAAATCAAAAGAAAATAATGAAATAAATGTTACTCTAGTTTTCCAATCACCAACAAGCTTCAATTTTAAGCTTTCACACCATTTAGGAATCTTAGATCTCAAGTGAGTGATAAAGAATGGCCAAAAATCATAGAAAAGAGGTTATTTTATACCCAGTCTAGGTCCTCGGCAGTCCTTATCGCGACCTAAGACCTCGCGATCACACCATCTTTCGTCTTCCACATAAATCATGATCGTGACACCCCTTTGCAATTTGGAATATCCTTTGCAAGGTGAGTGGTGATCATGGTAAAAAGTGTCGCTTTCATGGTGCATCAAAAACCTGGTACACCAGACTATCCAAGTCCCAAAATTGGCTCGACCGGGTGCTTGGGATTCATTCAGAATCCCGTATATGTAAATGAACTATGTAACCAGACCAAATTTGATATTCCAGACGTGATAGCGCACTCAAATTTCTATTCAGGGTTATTTTGATTAAATATGGGTCCCATACCCATATTTCTAATTTCTCAACTTTTCGACCAATAGGTTAAAATGAGCTCGGGACCTCAACTAAAGGTCTACCTAGCCAAAAATTAACCTTCCAAAGTTGTTGGCATAGTCAAAATTTGCACTCAAATTGCTTTATTAAATTTTTCTACCAGTGGTCATTTGGAACCAGTGAAAATTTTAAAATAGGGAAACAGCTCTAAAAACCAAACAAACTTCTGTGTAATCGAACTATCAATCCCAGCAACTAAATAACTTAGGGAAGGTATAGAAAAGCTCTATTGACGAAAATGGGAGGAAATATGTAAATAACCTGAAGGGTCATTACAATATTCACTACTAAAGGAGCTTTCATCCGCGAAAGTTATGGATTAGGATATACCTGAAGTCTCGAATAGGTGAGAATATTGGGCCCATATCTCGTTCTTGATCTCCCAAGTGGCCTCCTCTATTAGGTGGTTCCTCCACTGAACCTTAATTACAAGAATCTCCCTAGTGCACAACTGTCTGACATCACTAGCCAAAATGAGCACTGGCACCTCTACAAAGGTCAACCACTCATCCAACAGGATTGAGTCCTATCTAAGCACATAAGATATATCAGTAATGTATAGCTACAACATGGAGACATAAAATATTGGGTGAACAGTGGCAAAATCTGAAGGTAGAGCTAACTCATAAGCCACCTCACCAACTATGCGAAGAATCTTAAAAGATCCAATATATCTAGGACTGAGCTTGCCCTTTCTCCTAAACGTCATCACACCCTTCATGGGTGATACACAGAGAAATACATAATTACCAACTCCAAATCTCAAGGCATGGAGCCTACAGTCTGTATAGGCCTTTTGCCTACTATGAGCCACTCTTAACCTATCCTAAATCACCTTGACTCTATTCAGTGACTCCTGAAGCAAATCAGTACCACGGGGCCTAACCTGGGAAATCTCAAACCATCTAATTGAAGAACGACATCTCCTAACATATGAAGCCTCAAAAAGCACCATCTTAATACTCGAATGATAGATGTTATTATTTGCAAACTTTGCGAAGGCTAAGTGTTGCTCCCACTGGCCTTCAAAATCCATAACATAGGCTTGAAGAATATCCCCAGAAGCACTTGTATGGTCAGCTCCGACTGGACATCTGTTTATGGGATGAAAGATTTTACTAAGATCCACCTGAGTACTCAACTCCACCTGAAATGCTCTCCAAAATCTTAAAGTAAACACATAACCAAAGTCCAGAATAATAAAAATAGGCAACCCATGGAAATAGACTATCTCCCAAACATAGATATAGGTTAATCTCCCAACACTGAAGGTCATCTTAATAGGAATGAAATGTGCTAACTTAGTCAAATGATCTACACTGACCCAAACACCATCAGAACCATGAGAACTACGAGGAAAACCACTAATAAAGTTCATGGTAATCCGCTCCCATTTCTACTCAGGAATGGGCAACCTCTGATTCAAACTACCAAGATGCTGGTGCTTGAATTTTACCTGCTGACAACATAGCAACAAGTTATAAAGTCTGCCACATCTCTCTTCTTACCACTCTACCAATAATGCTGCCTCAAATCTTTATACATCTTGGTTGTGCCAAGATAAATAAAATATCTAGAGTTGTGAGCCTCATGCAAAAATGACTGAATTAAGTCATCGATCCTCGAAACACAAATACAACTATCAAATCTCAAAACACCCTAAAATCTATGGTGTTCCTCTTAGACTCACCACTAAACACCTGATCATGAAGGAATCAAAGCTTACTATCCTCAAACTGACTATTTCAAATATGCTCAAATAATGAATACTCACCTCAACACAACCAAGAATCCTCCTAGGGTCTGAAATATCAAGGGGAACCATCAAGTTGGCTAAGGACTGAATATCCCGTGCCAACAGCCTCTGAGAAACTAAAATACAAGTCAAGCTACCCATACTTACTACCTTTCGACTCAAGGCATCTTCTACCATATTTACCTTGTCCAGGTGATAAAAGATTGAAATATTATAATCCATAAGTAACTTTATCCATCTATGTTGTCTAGCAGTAAGCTCTCTCTGGGTCATAAGATGTTGAAGACTGTGATAATCGGTGAAAATCTCACAATGCACACCATAAAGATAATGTCTCCAAATCTTAAGCGCAAAGACTACCGCCGCCAACTCCAAATCATGAGTGGGGTAGGTGCGCTCGTACACCTTAAGTTGTATAAAAGTATAAGTAATGACACGACTCTGTTGTATCAATATACAACCCAAACCAACACCAAAAGATCACAAAACATGGTGAATCCTTCACCTTCGATAGAAAGAGCTAAAATAAGAGCTGAAGTAAGAAAATCCTTGTACTTCTCAAAGCTCGTCTCACACTCCTCAAACCATCAAAAAAGAACCTCATTCTGAGTCAATATGGTCATGGTGCTAAAATAGTAGCAAAACCTTGAACGACCTATCTATAATAACCGATCAAACCAATAAAGCTACGAACCTCAGTCTGAGATATAGGTCTAGCCCAATCACGAATTGTCTCAATCTTAGTCGAGTCTACGATAATCCCATCCCTAGACACCACATATCCAGGGAATATCACTGAATCAAGCCAAAACTCATACTTGGAGCACTTGGTAAAAAGTATATGATCTCTTAGAGTCTGGAGCGTGATCCTCAAATATTGTGCATGTTTCTTCCTACTCGTAAAATACATAAGGATGTCATCGATGAAGACAATCATGGAGGAATCCAAATAAGGCTTGAATACTAGATTCATCAAATCCATGAACGTGGTTGGGGCATTAGTCAACCCAAATGATATCATTAAGAACTCATTAAGAACCCAAATGACATCATTAAGAACTCATAATTCCCATAACGGGATTTAAAGGTTGTCTTCGAAATGTCCTCATCCTAATCCTCAATAGATGGTAACCAAATCTCAAATCAATCTTAGAAAACATTATCTCTCCATAAAGCTAGTCTAATAAATCATCAATATGAGGCATAGGATAACGGTTCTTCACTGTCACCTTATTAAGCTGCATATAATCAATACACATACGCATGGATCCATCTTTTTTCTTCATAAATAATACATTATCTTCCAAAGGGGATACACTCTATCTAATAAAATCCTTACCAAGAAGATCCTAAAGCTGAGAATTCAGCTCCTTAAGCTTGGTAAGAGCCATACAGTAAGGTGCCATAGAAATAGGTCAGGTGTCAAGATCGAGATCAATAGCAAACTCAATCTTACGAATATTGGAATACCAGGAAGATCGGTAGGGAACACATTAGGAAACTCACAAACAACAGGAATAGAGTCAAGTGACAGACTTTTCATTCTAGTATCACAGATATAAGAGAGGTAAGACTCACTACTCCTCGAAATAAGACTCTTGGAATGAATGTAAGAAATAATACTTGTCGTCTTACAGCTAACTACTCCTTACCACGCAATAGGAGGTACATCAGGCATGGCTAAGGTAACGGTCTTGGCAAAATAATCCATGACTATATGATAGTGGAAAACCAGTCAATTCCTAGAATTATATCAAAATCCATAATATCTAAAGTAATAAGATCAGCATAAGTATCAACATCTATTATAGTCATAACACGTGATCTGAGAACCCGATCCACTACTAAAAAATAACCCACAGGAGTAGATACACGCAATGGCATAGATAATAAATCACATAACAACTCCAACCGTGGTCATAATAAGCAGATATATAAGAATAAGTGGATAAGGGATCAAACAAAGCAAGTGTCGACTGAAGGTATACCAAAATCATACCTATAATAATAGCATTTGAAGTCTCAAGCTCGGGTCTAGTAAGTATTACATATGACTAACCACGCCCACCACCTGACTGGGCACCCGATCAACCTTCTATCCTGCTTGCCTAAAAACCTCCTCAAGTACCCTGGAAACCACCCCTGCAACCATGAGAACCACCTCTAACTGAGGGATGAACTTCTCTAATAGGGGAAGCACTCTGAGATAAAACAATAATCACCTCACGACTAGGGCACTTATGTGAATAGTGAGAAGGAGATCCACAAGTATAACATGACACCTAAGCTAAACTAGAACCAATATATTTGGCTAACCCGAAGTAACCACCACGACTAGAATGACCAGAAGATAAACCCCTCGAAGACTGACCGCCACCCTGACCAGGGCGATCTCTGACACTAGACTGACTTCCGTCAGTAATTTAAAGCATTACCTGAATAGGTCAATTGGGCTAACCTAGAGTCTGATAGGACAAATGCAAATAATACCCATCATGATAACTACTACCTCAAAATCAAAAACTACTATGGCTTTCACTAAAACTGCCTGATATCTAGGCCTCTTATTATTGTCCCCTTGGGCCTCACGATGCATCTCCTCCATCACCCGAGCGTGATCTAAAATATCATCAAAACACCTACCTATAACAACCAAACTCTGAGTAGACATACCAATGGGAAGGCCCAACCCTCTAAAAAAGTAGCAAACTCTCTCATACTCAATATCCAGAATAGAAGTCGCATGCCTAAAAAATCATGAAAGGAGCCTCATACTCTGCAACTGACATGGATCCCTACTCCAATCTAGAGAACTGACCCCTCAAATAATCTATAAGGTTGCGAGGCATATGCTTCTCCATGAGCCTCTTGGAGAACTGGGTCCATAATAAGAGAAAAGATCCAGCTGGTCTAGAATCCATAAAGCTTCTCCACTATTACCGAGCAACTAAGTCCAACTAAAATATGGTGCAATCCACACCATGAGTCTTAAAAAGGCCTAAATTACAAAGCCTATCCTCAAAAGAAATTAAAAATGCATATGCATCCTCGCTCGAAGCACCAAAAAACCTAGGAGGAGCCAATCTCAAGAATCTACCTAACATCTTCTGCTCCTCAAAATACATAGCAGGCTGGGCAACCACTGTTGAACAACTACCGGTGCAGGAGGAACCTCTACTCTGGGAGCCACAGTTATTCGTTGTACCCCAACCTTAGCACCATTCTAATTTGTATACTATGCACTATCAGATGGTACACCACCAACTAACCCCAAAAGTTAAACCAACGTGAGCACTAAATAAGAAATAAACCTTTGTGGAGCCTGGGTTGGACCTTGGCCCACCGCTAGCTGGGGAAGAAGAATCTCTATCTCATGAGTGAGAATAGAATCTGGGAAGTTAGCCTATCTTGTCCCCTAATTGGGGATACATCACGCAGTTGTCCATGACCTCTAGGCCATTTATGAATATAAGTAGGATCCTTAAGCTCGATCTTGGGATCCTCATCTCATATAGCGGTAGTACGTGTCCTAGCCATCTACGAAAGAATGAAATCAAGTGAATACTCTACATACCAACTCAGACTCTTAGCATGATATAAGTGCAAGAAGTGATAAACTTCTAAGAAAGTCCCATAGCCTCTCAAAGATAGAAAACGACCGTCATCATTTTGATCTGCAGAACTCAACTAGACACTTGCTTTTATACCAATAATATCGGTATAACCTAAGATCTGATGCCAATTTAATGCAACCCATTATATAAATCATGATGGAACCTACTAAATCCTGCCAGTAGGTAAGCCAAACCATAATCTGGATCTAACATAATTGGTTAATTTGGTAGGAAATACCCAACATAGGTAAAAATGAATAACACACCTATAAATAAGCGAAGTGTTCTAAATAGATAAAATAGTCAATACAAGATACTAACCGATGACCTAGTAGATCTAGTATCAAAGCCTCTAACAATATAATTACAATCCAAGTATCTAGAGTAGTTAATACATCAATCTCAAATAAAAAACTGAATATAGAAAGCTAAAAGAAAATAGGTGACTCAAACTCCAGGAGCTCACCTTATCTCCGAGTATCAACACCATATGAAAATAAATTAACGGTGGTAACTAGTACTCAGATCTGCACCAAAAAGGTACAGAAGTGTACTATGAGTACCAAACCAACGGGTACTCAGTAGGTATCATTGGCCGATTGAGCTTTGATAAAATGCAAATAACATATCTAAGTCAAGGTATAGAAAAACCTGAAATTGCTGAAATATCATTGTACATGATAATTAAGTAACCAAAATAATAACATAATGTAACATAATATCACATAAGCAATAACAAAGTACAAAATTAGCATCCATAGGTTAATTGGTGTAGAAAAGTAAATAACTCATCACAGACTCTCATACACCTGCAGAGTACACTCAAGGATAGAATAAAGCAATAAACTAACATTATAACTAACCTTCATCATCATTTAACCATCATTCTAGAAGTTACCAACATTTGATAATGTTACCATCATTTAAAAACAATATCATCATTTATACACTAGTTTGTTAATCAACATATCCATTTCTTATCATTAATTCAATTATTAGCTAACCATTATATAACCACTAGTCATACTTTATCAACTAAACATCATTTGCCAACTAGTCATTTTATCATTAGAGTCCATTTATGATATGCCATATTATAACCATTTCATCAATTTTGACTTAGCTAGATTATCATTAATCATAGAAAGAAATATAGCATTAGCATAATATGCATATCCAGACTCAAACTAGTAATTATAATCAATGGCCGAGCTTAAACCAATAAATAATCAATAGCTGAACTTGAACCGGTAATATAATTAATAGCTGGACTAAAATTGATAAATATAATCAATAGCTGAACTTGAATGATTGTAACACCCTGAGTCTATACCCTGGACACTACACAGTGTTAACAATCTCAAAGGACTACTATCTAACCCAAGACTGTTACCTTCTATGAGCACTGAACAATAAAGACATAATAACATAATAAACAAGTAAATACGAAAACTTCCATAAGGTTCAAATCTAAAAACAATACTGTATACAGAAAACTGAATGCTGGAAAACAACTATCTGAAAAACACTATATTCTGATAAGCCTCTAAATTGTCTAAAGTATGGAGCTGATGAAACAAGTCCCCAACTAACTCCGACTGACTACTGAAATAACTGAAATGCTAAAATAATTGTGTCCTTGAAATATGAGGACTCACCACTACATTATCTGCTGAGAAGTTGTACTACTGAGGATGCTCTGGGGCCTGTGCGTCTGAACCTATGATATAAGACATCATAGCACAAAAAGCATATGTCAGTACTTTGAATGTACTAGTATGCTCAGTGAGATAGGTTGAAATGCATAGGTTCATCATGCATGAACAATACTAACTGAATAACATGAATATGACTTAATGGGAGTGCATGCATGAATATGTAGACTATAACTGAAATTATGATGATACCAGATACTGAGTCTAAATACTAATTTACTGATATCTGTATTAACTGATACTATATTACTGAATATCTAGATGATCATATCTGACAGTCTTGAAGCCTATAGAACTATACTGAGTTCTAATTTGAGATTGAATCTAAAACTGAGACTATGAGAGGTAATCATCTAATTTAGATGCCTCTTTTCTGAATAGATTTTAGGGTCCAACCTGCAACCCCCATCGGAAGGGTGCCAATACCGTGCCACTGGTAAAGACAACTGAAGAGATACCCTCATCAGCCAGGTACTCTAATGAGAATGGTGGAACCCTCAACTGACAGGTTAAAACTCCTCATCAACCCTCAACTGGTAGTTTTGATGTCTCAACCTACACTGGCTACGTAGTTTTGGAATGCATGCATTACTTATAAGAGTCACACCCTCTACTGGCAGGTGAGTCCCCTTCCTTGGTTTCACTTGATGCTGAATCTTACTCCCAACTGAATAGACACTGAACTAATTTACTAGTTCATACTAGGCTTGACTGAATTATTACTGAACTAGACTAGATCAGTACTGAGTTTACTGAGTTTTTCCTAGATTATGGAATAGACTAAAAGTACCACTGATCGTGACCTGATTGAGACTATTCTTTAACTGATACTGGCTCTAGGTATACAGCAAAATTATCGGGTATTAAATACCCCAAGGACTCGATAGTGTAAAGAGTAAAGCATAACATAAATCTTGAAGGCACAACAATGGCCACATGTTCACAATTCACTTTTCTAAGGCACTTCATCAAACACTTTTAAATCTTGAACTTGTACATGTATAGGGATGCATGCTACCATGTCATAAGTACACTAACAATTCATATAGGTATTTTAACAAACACCTTCAAGGCATAGATTTAACATGGGAGTGCTTTAGACATGTATTTCTTTCATGAGTTCATAATTAAGATCAACAATGGATCAAAATGCACAATTAATTCACCTAGGCATTTTTGGCAAATACGTGGGAGGCATCACATTATACTTGGGCATGAATAATAATTCAATACATCATGGCTACATTAATCACTTCAATTTCAAAGATTTCAACCCACATGCAAATATAAATTCATGAAATTCATTAAAGACATCATCTTGGAAATCACACAACAAGATTAACATAAATACAAACAACCCACAACATGGAAATCATGATTTAAAAATTTAAAAAGGGTTTCTTGAACTCCAAGGGTGAAAGGGCCCTTGGATGAATACTTCACATACCTTTATGCTTATTTTTTAGAAGATTAATTATAGAACTCTTGAGATTTGAATCTTGAATTGAAACCCTAATGCTTGTTCTTGAGAGAGTTTGAGAGAAAGAATGAGATTTTGCCCTATAGGTTAATTAATTTTGTGGTAAGCCAGAATAAGGTAGGAAAAATGAGCCATTTGCCCCCAAAAATCCATATTAAAATAATGTTGAACAGGGAAACCCTCACATCCCGACCCCTTCTTGGGTCAAGTAGACATCACGACGCGACCCCTACTCGGGTCAAGTAGCCATCGCGGCGTGACCTTTACTTGGGTTGACTGGCCCTTGCAACGCGGGGCTATCGTGACCCTTCACTATTTTGGGCATCCAAACTCACCCTTATGCTAGTCCGAAAAATCCAAAACTCGCCTGAGATGACCTACAAGTGACCCTGATCATGAATCAATTTAAGAATCAACTAACTAAGGACGGGAAGGTCGGAAATAAAATCCTCCAAATTTGGAAGGGTAAAATGATTCTAAGTCTTGATACTTCACTAAAATTTTCTAACTCTGGGACTCCTTAGTAGGCTTTAAAGGACTGAGTCAAGCTTAGAATTTTGTGGGGTCTTACAATATCTCCCCCATAGGAATATTCATCCTCGAATGAGGATGACTAAGCTGAGATTACTGATGTACTGAACTTATTTACTGGACACGAATAATGAAACATGATTGAAACTACTAATATACTGAATTTTTCATACTGAATATGCATATCTAAATGTAACAAATACATGACTGAATATACTAACAAACTGGGTTTGTATACTGAATATGCATATGTGAATGCAATTAATATAAAACTAAAAATAATTCATAAATGCATGACTGAATATGCAACGGTAACTGATACCAAGTGTTGCAAGGGAATTCTGAGTAAGTTTTAAGGAAAACTATTTCCTTGAGCTAAGTCTCAGTTAGCAGAGAAGAGGTGAGGGTACTTGGTACGCATATCTGCTTCTGCTTCCCAAGTAGCTCCCTCAATAGACTGATTTCGCCAAAGAACTTTGACTAGAGGGACTTCTTTGTTCCTCAGTCTATGAATCTGATAATTAAGGATTTCGACTGGAACCTCTTCATAAGAGAGACTATTTTGAATGTCTATGCCCTCTATCTGGACTACGATTGTTGGGTCATCTATGCATTTCTTTAGCAAGGAGATATGAAACACTAGATAGACTGAAGCTAGATCTAAAGGTAACTCAAGATCGTAAGCTACCTTTCTGAAATGGCTGAGAATTCAGTAAGGATCGATATATCGGAGACTAAGTTTCCCCTTCTTGCCAAACCTCTTCACTCTTTTTAAAGGAATGATTTTCAAATACATATAGTCACTAATCTCAAACTCGAGATCCTTTTTGCGCACGTCTGCATACAATTTTTGTCTGCTCTAAGCTGTCTTAAGCCTTTCTCTGATCAATTAAACTTTTTCCAAGGCATCATATACCAGGTCAGGACCTACCACTATGGCCTCACCCACTTCGAACCAACCAATGGGGGATCTACATCTCCTCTCATAAAGCACCTCAAATGAAGCTATTTGAATACTAGAATGATAGCTGTTGTTATATGGAAACTCAATCAAAGGAAAGTGGTCATCCCAACTACCTTTAAAATCAATCGCACATGCTCGCAGTATATCTTCTAAAGTCTGGATGGTCCTTTCTGCCTAACCATCTTTCTGAGGATGAAAGGTAGTACTGGGGTGAACTCGGGTACCAAGACTCTTTTGGAATGCCTTCCAAAAATGAGAGGTAAACTGGGTACTTCTATCTGAGACAATGGACAATAAACCACCGTACAATCTTACCAACTCCCTGATATAGAGTTTGGCGTAATCTTTAGCTGAATAAGAGGTATAGACTGGTAGGAAATGATTTGATTTGGTTATCCTATCTACAATGACCCAAATTGAATCATGCTAACGATAACTATAAGGCAAACCCATCATAAAGTCCATGTTCACTCCTACCCACTTCCAAGTAGGAATGTTGAACTCCTGCATGAACCCACTAGGTTTTTTATGCTCAATCTTAACCTACTGACATGTAGAGCACCTAGCTACAAACTCTGTAACATCTCTCTTCATCCCACTCCACCAATAAATTTCCCACAAATCGTGCTACAACTTCTAGCCCCTCGATGAATAGAGTTACGCGCACCATAAACCTTTGCAAGAATTTGCTGCCTCAAGTCATCTATACTCAGCACACGCAGACGACCCTAACAATGAAATACACCATCTCCCCTTTGGGAGAAAACCTCTACCTTCTAATCAATGACTGACTCTTTTAATTTAACTAAAGTAAGATCTCTATCCTATTTTTCCTTTACTTTGGAAACTAGAGATAATTTTGAACCGTTCTGAACCCATACACTACCTTTGGCTGAGTCGACTAAACGGACACCTAGTCGGGCAATCTGATGGACTTCCTAAGTTAACTTTTTCTTATTGTCCTCAACATAAGCAATACTACCTATAGACAGCCTACTGAGAGCATCAGCCACTACATTGCATCTCATAATCTTTCAATAACTCTAACCACCTTTTTTGATAGAGGTTAAGATATTTCTAAGAAAAAACATACTGCAGGCTTCTATGGTCTTAAACACATCAACATGCATCTCATACAAGTAATGCCTCTAAATTTTTAAGGCAAAAACTACTGTTGCCAACTCAAGATCATGAGTAAGATAGTTCTTCTCATGGGTTTTAAGTTGTCTGGAGGCATAGGCTATGACCTTACCTTTCTGCCTGAGGACACAACCCAAACCTACTCTGGATGCATCATAGTACATAATAAAGCCATTGGAACCATCTGGTAGGGTTAAACCTGGAGCTGTAGTGAGTCGAGTCTTTAACTCCTGAGAACTCTTCTCACAAGAATCTGACCACTAGAATTTGACCTTCTTTTGAGTCATCAATTCTGGGAAGTGGATACTTGTTCTTGACCATAATTTTCTTTAACTAACAATAATCAATGTACATTCTGAGAGAACCATCTTTCTTTTACACAAATAGAACTGGTGCACCTATGGGGACGGGTCTGATGAATCCCTTATCTAAGAGATCCTTTAACTACTCTTTTAATTTTCTGAGTTCTATTGGAGCCATTCTATATGACGAAATAGAGATGGGTTGAGTATCTGGAAGGAGATCGATTCCGCAGTTAATTTCCCTTTTGGGAGGGACTCCGGGAAGATCTTCAGGAAATACATCTGGGAATTCGCAAGCTACTGACACTGATTCAAGAGTAGGGGTTTCTGATCTGGTGTCCTGGAATCGGACAAGATGGTATACACACCCCTTAGATATCATTTTTCTAGCCCAAAGGTAAGAAACAAGCTGACCCCTAACTATTGAAGTACTACCCCTCAACTCTAAAATGGGTTCATTTGAAAACTAAAACTGGACATTTTTGTTTCTACAGTCGACTGAGGCTTAGCAAAAATAAAGCCAATCTATGCCAAGAATGACATCAAAATCAATCATTACTAATTCGACTAAGTCTGCTGAAGTGCCTTTCTAAGATACCACAATCGGACAGTTCTTGTATACCCACCAGGCTATGATGGATTTACCTACTAGGGTAGAGACTGAGAAAGGCTCTGTTAGGATTTTTGGACTCACTCTGAAATCAACTACTATATATGAAGTAACAAAAGACAAAGAAGCTTCTGGATCTAGCAAAGCATAAACATGCAAATGATAAACTTATAATGTACCAGTGACCACATCAGGAGAATTTTCTTGATCTTGTTGGGACTGAAGAGCTTAGAGTCTATTTGGGCGCTGCCCACTGGTGGCACTAGATAAGGCACCCTGTTGATTTGGGCGATCGAATTGAGCTGGAGGACGGTTACGCTGACCCTGGGAAACGACTCGAGATAATCTCTGACTCTGTGGCCTAGCTTGCCACATCTAAAACATACATCACTTTCTGCTCTACAGACATGCTAATGGTTTCTGCCACACTGCTAACAGAGAGGATTCATTTGGGAACTGCTAACACTACCCTAAGGTTTAGGGTCTGATGCCCTATTTCTATTGCCATCTCTAAATTTTGGCACTGGAGCACTAGATAAGGACGGGGCTGGAACAAAATATTTCAGGCGGAATTGAGAACGATTCCCACCCTCTAACTTAGACTGATCAAAGTTGAAACTACCTGTTCTATCCCTCTTGTTCTACTTCTCTCTCTCCTTATTATTTTATTCTTCAATCTGTTCAGCATGAATCATCAGTCTAGACAAGTCCTTCTTGCTAATTAGCATTGCGGTTCTGCACTCCTTAACTACAATATCATTTACCCCAGACACAAACTTGATCATCTTTGACATGTTATCTGTTACCACGTAAGGAGCATATCTGGCTAATTGAGTAAACTTTAGAGAATACTCCTTCTCCGTCATGCTTCCCTGCTTCAAATTGAAAAATTCTAGAACCTTTGATTCCCTCAACTCCTGTGAGAAGGACCTATCTAGAAAATCAGTGGCAAACTTTTCCCATTCTATGGGCCCTGCGTCTGTGGCCCTTTTTGTTTTTCACTGTTTAAACCATGAGTAAGCCACATCCTGCAACTGATATACTTCTAGCTCAGTACTCTCACTAGCCGTCACCCCCATAACATCAGTAACTTTCTGCACCTAATCAATAAATTCCTGAGGGTCCTCATCTGACTTAGACCCAGTGAAAGATGGAGGGTTCATTCAGGTGAAGTCCCAAATCCAGAAAGCCATTGTGTTGGCCACCGGGTTGGCTGGAACAACAGCTAGGCGCTTATTCTGGGCTGCTACAGCATGAGCTAGGGTGGTGAAAGATGTTCTGAACTCAGCATAGGAGACATGTTTGTCTAAAGAATCTAGCTAGACGGGCTGGGATTCCAAATGGTCTCCCATTTCTCTTCCCTTAGTTCTTTTAGGAGGCATGATCTGTAAATGGAAGAGAAACTTAGATTAGATAGAGAGTTTAACTGGAGCATCATGCTCACTTGCACGACATGAATACTGAAAGAAAGGAAACTATTCTAAAAATATCTCGTAGCCTCTTATCTATAAGTGTGGCGCGCTACACACCCATGCACAAGACTCTACTAGATTTAGATTCTAAACTTCCTAGGACTCTGTTAAAACTTAGGCTCTGATACCAAGTTTTGTAACGCCCTGAGTCTGTACCCCAAATGCTACACGGTGCTAAAAATCCCGAAGGACCACTAGCTAACCCATGACTAGTACCTGTTGTGAGCTCTGAATAATAAAGATGTTGTAATAAAAAAATAATAAAGTAAATGTGGAAAATTCCATAAGGTTCAAATCTGAAAACAATGCTATATACGAAAAACTGAATGCTGGAAAATAACTGTATGAAAAAACAATCTAGTCTGATAAGCCTCTAAACTGTCTGAAGTATGGAGTTGACGGGACAAGTCACCAACTAACTTCGACTAACTGCTGAAATAACTAAAATTCTAAAATAATCAGGTACTCAAAATATGAGGACTCACCACTATGCTATCTACTGAGAAGTTGTACTACTGAGGATGCTATAAGTCTCGTGCCTCTAAAACTATGATATAAGACATCATAGCACAAAAAACATGTGTCAGTACTTTGAATGTACTGGTATTCTCAATGAGGTAGGTTGAAATACATTATTTCATGATGTATGAACAATACTAACTGAATAACATGAATATGACTGAATGGGAGTGCATGCATGAATACGTAGACTGTAACTAAAATTGTGATGATACCCAATACTGAGTTTGAATACTAATTTACTGAGATCTGAATTTACTGATACTGTATTACTGATTATCTAGATGACCGTATCTTACAGTCTTGAAGTTTGTAGAACTATACTGAGTTCTAATTTGAGATTGAATCTGAAACTAAGACTGTGGGAGGTAATCATCTAACCAATATGCCCCTTTTCTAAATAGATTTTGGGGTCCAACCTGTAACCCCAGTTGGAAGGGTGCCAGTACTGTGCCACGGGTAAAGACAACTGAAGAGATACCCTCATCTAGCAGGTACTCTAAGGAGAATGGTGGAACCCTCAACTGACAGGTTAAAACATCTCATCAACCCTCGACTAGCAGGTTTGATGTCTCAACCTACGCTGGCTATGTAGTTCGGGAAAGCAAGGATTGCTTCTAAGAGTCACACCCTCTGCTGGCAGGTGAGTCCCCATCCTTGGGTTCACTCTGTGCTGAATCCTACTCCTAACTGAATAGACACTGAACTGATTTCCTAGTTCATACTATGCTCTACTGAACTGTTACTGAACTGGACTAGTGTAGTACTGAGTTTATTAAGTTTTTCCTGGATTCTGGAATTGACTAAAGGTACCACTGATCGTGACCTATTTTAGACTATTCTATAACTGACACTGGCTATAGGTATACAGCTAAATTGTCTAGTATTAAATATCCCTAGGACTCAATAGCATAAAGAGTAAAGCATAACATAAATCTTGAAGGCACAACAATGGCCACATGTTCATAATTCATTTTTCTAAGGCACTTCATCAAACACTTGTAAATCTTGAACTTGTACATGTATAGGGATACATGCTATCAAGTCATAAGTACACTAACAATTCATATAGGTATTTCAGCAAACACCTTCAAGGTATAGCTTTAACATAGGAGTCCTTTAGACATGTAGTTTTTTCATAAGTTCATAATTAAGATCAACAATGTATCAAATTGCACAATTAATTCACCTAGGTATTTTTGGAAAACACTTGGGAGGCATCACATTATACTTGGGCATGAATAATAATTCAATACATCATGGCTCCATTAATCACTTCAATTTCAAAGATTTCAACACACATGCAAACATAAATTCATCAAATTCATTAAAGACATCATCTTGGAAATCACACAACAAGATTAACATGAATACAAACAACCCACAACATGGAAATCATGATTTAAGATTTTAAAAGGGGTTTCTTGAACTCCAAGGGTGACCTTGGATGAACACTTCACATACCTTTATGCTTGTTTTGAGAAGATTGATCATAGAATTCTTGAGATTTTAATCTTGAACTGAAAACCCTAATGCTTGTTCTTGAAATAGTTTGAGAGAAAGAATGAGATTTTACCCAATAGGCTAATTAATTTCGTGTTAAGGCTGAATAAAGTGGGGAAAATAACCCATTTGCCCCCCTCCACAACCCACATTAAAATAATGTTGAACAGGGTTACCCTTGCATCGCGACCCATGCTTGGGTCAAGTAGCCATCGCGATGCGACCCCTACTCGAGTCAAGTAGCCATCACGGTGCTACCCTTACTTGGGTTGACTGGCCCTCGCAACGCGGGGCTATCATGACCCTTCCTCGCCCTTACGCTAGTTTGAAAAACCCAAAACTTGCTTGAGATGACCTACAAGTGACCCTGATCACGAATCAATTTAAAAATCGACAAACTAAGGCCAGGAAGGTCGGAAATAAAATTCTCCAAATTTGGAAGGCTAAAATAATTCTAAGTCTTGATACTTAGCTAAAATTTTCTAAGTCTGGGACCCCTTAGTTGACTTTAAAGGACTGAGTCAAGCTTAGAATTTTGCGGGGTCTTACAACGATAAATATAATCAATAGCCAAACTCAAACCGGTAAATATAGTCAATAGCCATACTCAAACCGATGAATATAATCAATAACTGAAATCGAAACGATAAATATAATCAATAGCGGGACTTGAACTGGTAAGTATACTAATAGCTGGACTCAATTGGTAAATATAATCAATACTTGAACTCGAACCTATAAATATAATAAATAGTTAGACTTGAATCGGTAAGTATAATCAATAGCAAGACTCGAATCGATAAATATAATCAATAGCCGAACTCAAATCGGTAAGTATAATCAATAGGCGTCAACCATCACATTAACCAGCATAACCTTCGAGTATCAAGATTTCTCAATATTACCTCCATACACATTTCCAAGAGTCTAATAATTGAAAAAGGTTTTACCAATGCTAACTTTAGACTAAAGTGGGTTAAAAGTCTACTTCAAATCCTCGAGTTTTATTTTAGGCAAATTTCTATCCAAACTAGGCTTAAGCTATGTAATATCAACTTTTAGATGTTCACAAGCCTCAATTAGCCATAATATAGAAACTCACCTATATATGAGCAACCAAGTCAATTATGTCTAAATGAGAAATGTAAGACATTTTCATGATAAACATAAGGAATGAAGTCCAATTCACCTAAGGTATAAGGAAACAAGTTAAGTGTTTCAACTCTATGGTTCACAATAGCTTAAATGGTTGAACTAACCTAGGTCTTGCATTTATCAATCTAACACCTAACACTTATCCCTCATCTTACACAATATCATCAGAATACTATGAAATAGCTCAATCTAAAAAGGGATAAACCTAGTCTACCTCGACGACGAAAAAAGCTCAACGAATTGGTAAAGCACCATTTTCCCTTCTGAGAAGCCTCTTTGAGATTCCATGCTATCAAAAACACATTCTACTCATCAATATGAGAATTTTGATACACATATTGCACCATTCTGCTTCGGGTCCAAAAATCATACCAAAACCCCATGTGGATCCCACTTTTGGAAATCGAGTTTCTGAAACCAACCCAACATTCTTACAAGCTCAAGGAATCATTACCCTCAAAAGTGGGGATAAAATGAATCCCTATAGGTTTTGGGGTTTTGAGTAATAAATTAAGAAATTTCACCCAGAAAAGGGTGGATTCTTACATCAAATCGGAAGATAATCGCGAAAATAAATGTTACTCTAGTTTTCTAATCACCAATGCTTCAATTTTAAGCTCTCACACTATTTAGGGTTCTTAGATCTTAAGGGAGTGATGAGGAATGGCTTGAAATAATGGAAAAGGATCATTTTATACCTAGTCCAGGTCCTCGACAGTCGCTATCATGACTGAGACCTCATGATCGCATCATCTTTCGTCTGCCACATGAGTCGCGATCGCGACACCCTTTCATGATCACATCATATCCTATGCAAGACGAGTCACGATTGTAGGCCAAAGTGCTTCTATCACAGTGCACCAGATTTTTGAAGTCCGAAAATGGGCTCGATCGGGTGCTCGGGATTCATTTGAAATCTCGTATATGCAAAAGAACTATGTAACCACATGAAATTTGATGTTCCATACGTGATGGTGCTCTTGGATTTTCCATCCATGGTCATTTCGACCAAATATGGGTCCCACACCAATATTTTTAATTTCTCAACTTTTCGACCAATAGATCAAAATGAGATTGAGTGCCTCGGGACCTAAATCAAAGGTCTACCTAGCCTAAAATTGACCTTCCTGAGCTGCTGGGATAGTCAGAATAAGAATTCAAGGTCATTTTATTAAAGTTTTCTCCCTCTGGCTATTTGGAACTAGCAATTAATTCAAAAAAGGGAAATGGCTCTAAAAATCAAAAGAACTGCTCGGTAACCAAACTGTCAGTCCCAACAAGTCTTAAATGACTTGGGGAAGCTATACAAAAGTTTTATCAACAAAAATAAGTAGAAATATAGAAAATTACCTAAAGGGTCATTATAGGCTTTTCATTTGACCTTTCATTCCTTGCTTCATGGTAGCTTTTTCTCTTCAAAAAATAGCTTTTATATCACCACATTATCAAGTTGAACATCTCACCCAGATTTTTGTAACATTAAACACCACGAATTAGAGCTTACAACATAATAGAAACCAATAAGACGAACTAGAATAACGCATAGCTCAAGTTAAGAATATTATTTCCCCGTTTAAACTCTAAGTGAACGTTTCGCTTCCAAACTTGTTTTGAACACACCGTAAAATTTATAAACAAGTAAGTTAACACTTAGATGATCAATTATATGGACATTAACTCATTATGCACACGAGAAGTCCTTGAAACTAAGCTAATAGAGGCTAGATAACAACACTTAGGTACATAATTCTACCTAAGATCATCACCCCATACTTAAAGCCTTGTTGGTCCTTGAACAACTCTTCACCTTAAGAACTAGAATCAAGGGACACTAAAACATTACTACTATAAATAAGACACTCAATCTAACACTATAATGACAACACAGATAACAAGTTTTATACTAAGCATGTCACATACACTTGAAAGGTCAAGAATACTACTTCAAAACATCCTAACCTCAAGAACTGACTCTACCTAGTTGGAAAACTCATGCATATTACTTAATCAAAAGATCATATAAGTTACCTAAATATCATCAAACATGTGCCCTCACTAAGAGAGTTACCCATATTCACTCACATAGATGTAATTTATTGCAAAAATGGGTATAAGAATCAAGTTACGCTCACTATCACAAAAAATTCATCTTCCACATAAGATGGGCCATAGGCTTACCCTTAGTGAGTACTCTACTAATATCAGAATATTAAAGCTTAACATCAAATAGGTCTTTAAGGGTTGTAATGTAGGCTAAGGGGTGGGAAGGAATTATTTTGGCCAGTAATACTGGCTATCTTCCCTAAGAGCTTTAATACATCACAAACAACATCGAACTCTTCTTTAAATAACCAAACTTTCACCACTACTACCTTCACACATCTCTTTTGTTTTGCCCCATCATATTAAGCTTGTACATATATATGAAGTGGGGAGTATTCTCAATCGTAAATGATTCAATTTTTCACAATTTTCTTTCTTTTCTTTACATCACTCCCGACCTCACACATTAACTTTTCAATACCAATAGTTATTATTTTTGGGGCTTCACTTTCTCCTCTTTCCTTATTATTTTTCACACTCCTTAACCATATTATTCTTCAACTAAAATGCTTAGGAGATTTGGATCAAATTATAGTCAATCAAAGAAGGGAATAGGTTATATATGCTACTAAAGAATAGGCTAAAGGCTAAACAGGGCTAAATAAGATCATGCCAAAGGGTAGGCAAAAGAGGGTACAAAATTAGCTATCAAAGAAATGCCTATATCATCTCCTAACCCCACATTCTTTATTTTTCTTTGCACACAGACTAGGCACGTTCTAGACATCAATATGCAACAAGGAATAAAATAAAATCTCACATCAATATGGCACATGCTCAAATCAAGTAGGATCATTATAGACTCTAGATCAAATAATAACATGAATTCAGAATTAAGCCAACAACGCACAAGAGTCATATAAATGAGCACCGATGTCTCAACAGTAGTCATTCAACTCTATAAACATGTTTTTTACAAAAAAATAACACTTTCATCATGTATCATACATAGCACATAGAAAGAACACCTCACTTATTCCTAACACAAAAATTTTAAAATTTACTCCTAAAAATGAAAAAGGGATACTGGTTCAAAGGGCACCGCCTTGGAAAAGAACCAAAAAGAACAACCAAGGGGTGGGTAAAGTGTGCACCTACTAGACTGACACCAACAACTAAAACTAAAAACAAACAAAGAAAGAATATTTTTGTATTTCTTTTTCAAATTTACTCAAAAACTAGAAACACAACTAAGAATGGAAAACCTATAGCAACAATTCACCCTAAAGCATCAAAAAATTTCCCACCCCACACTTAAAAATACACTTTTTCCCAAAACTATAATTAAGAGAAAGGATAGAAATACTCTCTGAAGCCTCTAGACCTAGCTAGCAACATCTAAATTTGGTTGACCTCACTTCCAGTCTTTGCCATGCTTCTTAGCTCAGGTATCCGGTACTCATACTTCCCTTCAACCTGCGACTCAATAAAAAAAACAAAAGTAAAATAAAAACTGAAAATATGAAAATAACATACCTACCTTAAATTGGGTTGCTGACACGACAAGACCCAAGGCCTTTCATAATGGGTGTCCCAAGTTTGACCGGGATCGGAGACCATCCCTGTTACCCAACCCAACCTCCAGTCGTCTATCCTGAATTGGCTGAATTTCAAACATATAACAAGATAGTGTAACTATCCTAATTACAGACTCTGGGATAGATCTATTACTTAGACCGACCCAACTGAGTCTGACCATCCCCTACCAATTGTAAAACCATACCAAGCCAAACCAAACCATAGATCCAAACATATCCAAATAAGTTACATTAATAATTAAATACGTAAAATAAAAGAGGATGGAACAACCAACAATATCATCAACCGATATCATCCCTAATACCAATACTAAGGCTGACACCAATATCGATCCCGTCGATACAAACCCATAGCAGTACCACAAAGTCTCTAACCACAAGAATACCAAAATCCAGTTGGGATATGCCCCCAACCATAGCCAAAACCAATATCCATAAATAAATTAAAGTATGAAATAACATCTATGAAATGGAGCCTTCCAGAGTGAGGAAAGCTCACCACTTCAATCCAAATGCTGACCCCGAAGTCCAAATCGCTAATAGAGGAGTGGAACGATCGATTCCTGCATCGTATGGAGATACAGCACCTGAAGACGAGTTAGCGGGTAAACGCTAGTATAAACTAGGATAAGGAGAAAATAATGCCATTTATAAAACCAAATAAAAACTATCCATATGCACACAACCATACATATATATATAACTATGTCGGTAAAGGGGACCGGGTTTAGCATGTCATTAAAAACTTTACCTAGGCTATGTAGCTCTATCATCCTAAACCACCCATAGGCTATATGGGTTCAGCTCCCCTTGCTGAAAGAGCCCCAGTATGTAAAGTTGCACAACTAGGGAAGAAAACCTGGGATGACTAGTACATCCCCCAAAATATAAAGTGTAACATCATGCACATGGTCACTAGGACCAAACCTCACATCGGCAAATATGAGTTTCCAATTTAGATCTCTATGGGACCTCCACCTTCCACAGCCTTGCTATACATCCCTTCTTTAAGCCCAATTAAATTGAGAAACTAATATTAGAGTGAAAATATTGTAGAGGCATTTTGTCAAACAAATTAGGGACATAGTATTTCCAAAACCAAAGTCCATTACCAAAGAACCATTCCCATGCAACTAATTATCCAAAATAACCATTAATGCATATAAAAGCATAATTAAAATAAGGAAAAACCATAACTAAGCATTTATAACCAAAACTCTCAAATCATATTTGAAAACCCAAAATCATACAATACTCAAAATCATAAAAACATTGTATAAAACCATGCTTTTAGTTGGAACTAACAATGAGGGAAGAGAACATTCCTTAAACTAAGATGATGGAAAGAATCACCAAGACAAACCGCAATTTACTCCTTAAGATGAAACCCAAGCTTTCTTTGCCCAAGAACTCTTGAGAGGATTTAAGAGTGTTTTCTAAGTGTTTATGAATAGAATAATAAGGAAAATAACTTTCCAAGTTCAATATAAGTCATGGGACCTTACTATGATAAGTGGAGAAATGTCTATATTGCCCTGACTTAAACTGCATTAAATTTTTGTCATAGGGTACGACTGACCTTTACGAGTCATACCTATCTTGTACGAGTGGTACCCACCTCTCATACCCTAGGCTTTCCCTCTTAGACCTAACACTATACAAGGTACGATACACCTAAACCCAAGTCGTATTCAAGTGTACGACTAGTACCCATAAATCATACCTCTGAAAGAATAGAATCGAGGAGGTTTGAACACTAACTACCATACGAGTCCTGGGTATGACTCGTAACCTGGCATACGGCTCATGGTGAGCCACTTGCACTCAGATCCAACTTAAGTTACCAAGTCTAAGGTTAAGTGAAGGAACCAAATGACCCGTATCCACCAGTACAACTCGTACCACCAAGTCGTAACCAAATTTATTCCACCAACCAACATTAGTCAGCATACGACTGGACCATACCACTCGTACCCAAGTGTACGACTCATTCCCCTAAGTCGTATTTTCCCAAAAACCAAAACTAGGGTGTTTTAGTTGCCTCTCAAGCAGTGCATGATTTAGTGTCACAGTATAACCATATCACTACTCTCAAACATATTTCTTCATCATTTTTCTCCTATTCAGAGATTATTTTCTCACTCTATTCTTACCTCTTGAGTGGGTACTCTTAAGGTCAGCATCTTTTTAACATTTGCCTTTTCAGGATCCTTCTCAATTTTACCAACTTCAGGCTTAAGTGGTGGTTTAGGCAACTCTATAAGATAGTTCAAAGAGGTCATTGGTGGTTTGCACTCTACTCCATGCTCATACACTTCCATAGTTGTGATCATGCATAGATCTTTATTGTGCAAAGATGGATTGAGTGGTTTGTGTACTTTAAAAACCATTTCTTCATCATTCAATCTTATCTTGAGAGTGCCCTCTCTAATATTAATCAGTGCTCCTCCCATCACCAAGATTAGATATCCCAATATGAATGATTCCTTATCATCTGCATCTTAATCAAGCAAAATAAAATCAGTAGGAATAATGAACTTACCAACCTTAATAAGTGCGTCTTCAATAATTCCTTTGAGATGTACTCTTGTCCTATTCGCCATTTGGAGCACCACAGAACATGGCCTCGACTTTTCTAAATAGTGGGTATTAAACACCAATAGAGGCATCAAGTTTATGCTTGCCCCCAAATCACTTAGAGCATGGACCACATCATTGCCGCCAATTTGTATGCGGAGGATGAAACTTCTTGGGTCCTTCAGTTTCTTGGGTATCTTCCTTATCACCACCATATTACACTTATCAGTTAATACCGCCATCTCAATATCCTTCTGCTTCATCTTGTTTGTCACCATATCCTTTAAGTACTTAGAGTACTTTGGCATACGCTATAAAAACATCTAATAAAAGAAGATTAATGTAAAGTTCTCTAACGTATCAAAGAACTTCTTGAAACAAACATCCTCCTTAGCCTTTTTAAGACTTTAAGGGAATGGTGATGGTGGTGGTATTTTAGGTTAACACTAAGGTTCCTTAGTTTTTGGGCACTCGGACTTCCCTAAATTTTCAGCATCTTTAACTACAACCTATTTTTCCTTAACCTGCTATAGGACCAACTCTGCCTGAACCTCCTTATTTTTCTTTGGGGGCCTATCAATGAGGTCTCTACCACTCCTCAAGGTGAATGCCATAATTTTTTTTGGGTTCTCTATATCACTTGGCAGTCCACTTTGGGGCCTGGTGTTCTGCGCCTGAGCAAGCTTCCCCAACTGTGTCTCTAACTTTTTTTGGGCAAGTTGCTGATTTTTATCTCAACGGGCATTTGTTCTGGGTTGGTCAGGATCTTCTTTAATGTCCCCTCAATATTACTAGATTGTGTGTTGTGCTTCTACTAAAACTATTGAATATGATTACTTCCCCATGATTAGTTAGGTTAACTCTGCCACTTGTGATTGTAGGCATTATCATAAGTTTTCTTTTATGCATTACCCATAAAATTTACAGATTTAGGATTTGATCCACACAAGCCTGCAGAGTGAGCATTGTTACCACAAATCTCACAGCAAGATGGGGTCTGTTGAACTACATTTACCTAAGCTTGATATTGACTTACACCCAATTTGCTAAACTGTCATCATCTGATTCTGAAGAGCTGACGATTGGGTGGCTAAGGCTGTGACACTATCAACTTCAATCATACCCCCAGGCTTTTTCACTGCACTTCTGGAGATGTCACCATGCCAATCAAGACTACCTTGTGTAATTTAGTTCAGCAAGGTATATAGCTCATCAAAATTTTTCTTCAATGCTTGACCACCTGCAGTTGAATCTAGCAAAATCTTTGTATTATGTTTAAGAGCTTCAAGAAAAGTGTGAGCCAATATCTCATTGGATTGTTAGCGATGCGGACAGTCCTTGAGAAGAGATTTGAATCTCTCCCAAGCATGATATAAATTCTTATTCTTCTACTTAAAGCTTACAATTTCACTGCATAATTTTTCGGTCTTATCGGATAGGAAGAACCGGACGAGAAAATTCTTTGCTAGATCATCCCATATAGTGATGGAACTTGTTGGCTCTATGTTCAACCTTTTTTTTTCTTTCCCCAAGAGTGAGAAGGGAAAGAGAGTGAGCCTCAAGTAGTTAGTAGAGACTCCAGTTGGAATGAACGTGTCACTAATCTCCAAGAAATTCTATAAATGGACCTGTGGATCCTCATGTGACAAACCAGTAAACTTCCTACTGCTATGAAAAAGTTGCACCATGTTTTGTTTCAGCTTAAATCTACCTCTAGGTGTTGGTCTGCGGATGGTGGAGGTAATATTAGTTGTGAGTGGGATTGCAGCTTTGCATACTGTCTTGCGGGCTGGTGGATCTTCATACATAAGAGCAGGAATAGCTTCCTCTTGTTAAATTTGAGGTATCTCATAGAAAAGTACTGCTTATCTCCTCAACTGGTTCAAGCATCACTAAGGTTCAGGATATGGGTCAACCAAATCCCTTTCCCTTACTAGCTACTTGCTTTTTAGACTTGAACCTGTAAATTCAGAAGCTAAGATCAAGTTGTTACCACTTAAGAAATCAAGTAACAAATTGTTTACGATTCCCCAACAACGGCACCAAAAACTTGTTACGCCCAAGCACACACTTAAGTGTACGTGGTCACTTAAGTAGTAAAGTGGCCTTTAAAAGCCAACTATCGATCCTTCAAACTTGTCCTCAACAAATATCCAATTCTAGTTTCACTATGAAAATTAAACAAGTGACAAAAGTAACCAATAAAGTTTGGGAGATAAAAACAAAGAATAAACGTAAACAATGAGGTAATGGAAAGTACGTGAATGATAATAGGGAGAAACCAAGGGCTAAGGCACTACGAATAATCCTAATTAGCTACATAATTTCATCGGTTTAGTTAATTATCTTTGTTATTGATTCATGGAGTTGATAATATGATTATGGTCTTCCGAGCCTCTAATCAACTATCTAACTTAGCCTCACAACCATATCATTGAGTGGGGATGCAAGAACTAAGCTAAATGCATTTGTATTTCTTCTCGTATATGAATCAAATAGGGCGAATTATGAATATTCCTATCCTAAATACAACTCATAACTTCATTCCCTTGAATGATTACAATCCTATCCCATATATCCTAGTTCTATTATATCATTCCTTCTTTCGGGCTCCCGATAGAAATATGTGTTTATCCTAAGGATTGCAAATATGTAGAATAGTAAAAACAAGAATATATGAACAACAAAAAATGATAATAAACATAAACCAACTTAATTACAAGCTTTAAGTACTCATGTTCTTAGTGTCAACCCCAGATGAGGGTATTTAGCCACTCATGGAATTATAAAGAATCATAATCATAGAATTCATGTAATAATCCAAAATTAAACTAAAGGAAAGGATTATGAACCCTAAGTCGAGCCACCTTAAGTGTCTTCTAATACCTAAAGGTCGTCCCAGGTGCTTACAAAAAGATTGGAGTGTTCTATTTATACTAGGAGAACATTGGTCGATTTTTTCACACAAGCATGCCACACCCTTATCGTGAAGGATGGGGGAGTGGCAAGCCACTAACACGGTGAAACACTAGAATTGAACTTTTGGTTTGACAATAACGGTGTGGCATGCCCTTAAAGTGGAGGCTAGAGGGCGTGGCAAACCCTAAGCCCAAAATTTTCAGCTTTGGTTATCCTTTGCTCTATGTATTTGGCCTTTCATTCCTTGCTTCATGTAGCTTTTCCCCTTCAAAAACATCTTGTATCACCACATTATCTAGTTTAACATCTCACAAAGCTTACTAAAACATAAAACACCATTAATTAGAGCTTACAACATAATAGAATCCAACAAGTCAAACTAGAATAATGCATGGCTCAAACTAAGAATACCAGCTTCCCCGTTTAAACTCCAAGTGAATGTTTTATTTCCAAACTTGTTTTGAACACCCCTTACACTTTATAAAAAAGTAACTTAACACTTAAATACAATTATATGAATATTAACTCATTATGCACATGAGAAGTCTTCGAAACTAAGCTAATTGAGGCTAGATAACAACACTTAGGTGCATAAATCCACCTACGATCACTATCTATCACTTTTAAATCTGTTTGCATAGGCTCGTGCTTAATTTACGTCAATAATTCTAAGGGATTTCACTGCTACTCGTATTTTCTCGTGATTGCTTAAAGCCCCCTTCCACCAATAGGTATTCCCAAGCCATCGACCATACACCTTAGCATGGCCTTTCCTGTAAGAATATCCCTAATAGATCCAGTGCGTTTAACAAGATCTCCTTTTTTTATAATAGTATTACTACCAAATACAACAATCCCTACATTTTTATTCCCAAGATTCAATACTATTCCTCTCACACCATTGGAAAATTCAATCATTTCCCAGCTTGAATCTTGTTACAATTTATAAAAAGTACAATCCCATCTCTAACTAATAACAGGCGACCTATATCATCCACTTAAAAATTCATGTAAAAATTAATAATTTCACTTTCTAATAGACTTGTTAGTTTTGTAACTGGGGGACAAAGTTGCATAATTCAATTGATGGATAGAAGGGAGAATACAGTTGGTAAAGAAGAACTCTATCATTATTATATATACAACAACAACATACCTAGTAAAAATTCACAAGCGAGGTCTAGGGAGGGTAAAGTGTATGCAGACCTTACCACTATCTCGGGGAGATAGAGATCTTGTTTCTGAAAGACCGTTGGCTCAAGTGTAGCAAATTCAGGTACAAAAAAAGGTAAGACAATGAAGAAAATATAACAACTAACAAGGAAACAAATATAACTGAAAAATAATAATCAACCACAAAATAGTGTGATCATCAAAACACAATAAACAACGGATACAATAGCTATCATAAGCAGTGATCAGCTCCATTTCAACATCTACGACTAAATCCTAAGATAGCATTATATGGGTAGTGCATGACACACTCCTATCCGACTAACCTTTTAGTCTAATACACGTCCTCCACATCCTTCTATCTAAGGACAAGTCCATCGTAACCTAAATATGCATTATGTCTTGTCTAATCACCTCTCCTCAATACTTCTTTGGCCTACCTCTACCCCTCCTCGTACCAACTATATTCAACCGCTCGCACCTCCTCACTAGGGAATCTACACCTTGCCTTACTACATGTTCAAACTATCTCAATCTCGTTTTCCTTATTTTGTCTAGCACAGAGGTCACTCTCACCTTTTCTTGAATAACCTCATTCCTGATCTTATTACACCTAGTATATCATACATTCTCATCTCTATAGCATGTATCTTCTGAACATGAGAGTTTTGACTAGCAACACTCTGCCCCATACGACAAAGTTGGTCTCACCACCGCTATAAAACTTACCTTTAAGTTTTGTGGTATCTTTTTATCATACAAGACTCCGGATGCAAGTCTCCACTTTCTTCCCGCAACAATATGACGTATAATACCACCGTCGATATCCCTACTACCCTAGATAATAAAGTACATCTGTACCATATATTTCGAATACTAGTTCAATGTACGTGTTTTGCACGTATGTCTCTCATCGATTAAGTAGCAATTGACATTAGAATAACTTTTGTATCTATTTAAACTTTAGAGGATATAGCTTGAACCATAAAAAGCAATCATTAGAGCCTAGTATTAAAAGATAATAGTGAGATGTCACGTCTCACAGCTTATTCACAATTTATTAGATTCTAAAAAAAATCATATAGAATTAAAATGACTAATCAATTTGTCTCTATAATCATAACATATATTTTACAAAAAAATCCTCAATTAGCAATTGTCTATCAAAAATACATGATATTTTATTTCTTATAAACTTCAAGAATATACTAATATATCAAATATCATCAATAAAATTTACTGACGTAAAAAAAAATCTAATAAATCAAATAACAAAGAACAATCTAAAAAAAACTTAAATTAGAATATAGTAAAAATTTCATTCACTGTTTATTATAATAATATGATCCAGTTATTATTGATACAATACATTCTTTATTTAAAAAATTAACTATAGATAAAAAAGAATTGAAAGGAAATGGTGCACTTACAAGTTACAACCATTGCTTCAAATATGCATCTGTAAGTCGATGAAATTTGAATGTCGGTTTCTTTGATGAAATTTTTTTAAACCGTGACAACTCGTTTTTCATCTCATACAAATTTATAAAAAATTTCTTTTTATATATTATTTTTTTAATATCTCTTACCATCTATTTTAGGAGTTACTAGTATAGGTACTCGCGCGATGCGCGAAATATTTTTTGAAAAATAAATCATTAGAAATGTTATCTTATTAGTTTGAAATAATAAATTATTTTTTATTGTATCACATTAATATATTTTAAATTAATATATTGAATATATTTTATAATAAACAATTCATAAAATTAAATAGTTCAATTAATTTAGTTGAACTATGTATTCTCCCTTCTCTACCATCACTCCGCTGCGCCACCTCGACTCGTCTCAACCCTCTCAACCTCTCCTCCAGACAATCTCATAATCAAATCATATCAAAAGAAAAAAATAATGAATCATATAATTATCAAAAATAAAAATGATCAGTAATTTTCTTTATTACATTGTTCACTATCAAATATTATTCGATTGTTAATATTGAGTTTTATGAACTTATCAAATTGCTTAATGTAATTATCAAGTAATTTTTTTAATATAAAATTATAAATTTAATTTGTTTAATCATGTACTTTATATTTTTTTTCAATATAAAATGTATGGATAGTAATTTGTGAATTTCATTTAATTTCTTTTTTGAAATTCTTTTATTTAATTTATTCTTATATTCTCAAAATTCTTATACCTCACCCCAACCCTCAATATTTGTAAAGAAATTTTAATTATTTTCTCCAGAATACATTCAATTATTATTTTTTGTTACATTACATAGGTAGCTGAACTTTTTTCTCTTACATTTCAAAATATAAGATATTAAATTTAAATTTGGGTCACTTAAGTTCTTATATTCTAATGTTCATTTAATTCGTTGTTTATTGATGCTTTACATGACAAACAAAATTTAAAATTTTACTTGTTATGATTTAAAAAATACTTTCTCATTTAACTTATTAATTGTACTATACTACTACTACACATACTAAGTACTACTCTAATATACATATATACTATGTACGACAACTATTGCTACTATTTATGATTAGTAGTAGTATTATGTTCTTATATTTCATTTAATATTTTAATAAATTACATTTAGATATATTTTTTAATACAACTAATAATTAAATGTATCCATAATTTTCTTTAAAAATTATAAGTTTATCTTTGAGAAGATATTGTATCTCCAATTCAAATTTAAAAAAGGAATAGATAACATTAAAAATCTAATTAGAACTCTTTAGTATTATAGGTAACTACTTTTAATATGTAATTTCATATATTTTTAATTTACCCTTAATCTTGTTTTAAACCAAATAACTTTCTTAACTTGAATATTCGACTTCCGCTTCTCCCCTACTCATCTCAATTGAATATTTTAAATACCTTTTTCTACTTATCAATATTTTTTTCGATTATTTTTAATATTATATAATGTCCTTCTCTTTTAATATATATTATGAACTTACATATACTTATAGAATTTTTCAAACATATTAAATGTTAGAAAGATAAAATAAGTTATCACAACAATATTTTAAGTCGAATGATTTCTTTGTATAAGTAATTTTGACAATAGTATTAATAAATACAAATTTTTATTTGCATATTTGATAATGAAACAGAATCAAAAACTATTTACGCACCTCTCCTCATATTCGCCCCCCCCCCCCCCCAGTTGAAACCCCCCCCAAAAGAAAAAATCAAAATCAAGTATTTTCTATTCTTTTTAAACTTTTTAAATTTAAATTAAAATATTTCTAATATTTTAAATTTAAATTAAAATATTTCTAATCTTTTAATTCAAATGCTATCACAAAATTATTAAAAGAAGATTAATTTGTTATTCTCTTTATTCTTATTTTTCTTTAAACTTATAATTGAATTGAGATAAATATTTAAAATAAGTGATGATGATAATAATAAAATAGTAGTAGTAATAGTAGTGGTTGTTGTTGTTGTTTTCTACTGTTATTACTACCACTGCTACTACTAAAACTATCACTACTCTAGCATATTTTTTAATTAACTTATTTTTAAGCTACACTTTATAAGCAATTAAGTCTTCTTATCTTATATTTCAAAATATAAAATATTGAATTTAAATTTAAGTTGATTGAATTTTATATTATAATGCTCATGTGACTTGTTGTTTATCGAGATTTTAGGTATGTGATTTTAAAAAATATAAACGACAAATAAAATTAGTAAATATTTTTTATATATAAATATAAATTTGCAAGTAAATTCATGAAAAGAATAAATCAATTGCAATACTTAAATGCATATAAATCTTTTGTTATAACCTTCTTAAAATAGAGTGGATATGTAAATGTGATAGAGAAATATATTATATTTGAACACATAAAAATATTTGCATTCATTCTTTACACAAATAGTCTGATAAATTTTCTTTGTATATTTTACCTCTCAATTGTACTTGATGATTTCTCAAATATTCATTTTGCATTTTGGAGAGATTTGCATGCATAAGATTTGTGAAAATTTCAGCTTCCTTGGATACATCTGTGACAAAAGATAAATATAGTGTTAATCACAAAAACAGTAAAGTTACTATAAAATTAAATCAAGTATGAGAACATACCTTTCTAATCTATTCAGAGAAATTTGATGAGCATTTTTTAATCCATGGTAGGTAGATTTGTTTCAAAAAATAAAATATTAATCATAAATAACAATAAAATAATTCAAAACTAAATTAACCATGAACAATATATATTGATAATTAATCAAACAAATATGATGTGCATTACCTGTAATCCTTTTAACCATGGTAGATATATCTGTGACAAAAATTAGATATAATGTTAATCATAAATAACAATAAAAAAATTTAAAAGCTAAGTTAAACATCAGCATACTTTGATAGTTATTCAAAGATGATTTTAACAACAATAATGAAAATAATCTTGTGAATAAAATGATCATATAAATATTTTCGAGATAAGTACAATCTAAATATGAAAATAATTGTATCTGACAAAAAAAAAAAAGAAAAGAAAGCTTAAATAATATTATATGTATTGAAGGGGATATATATAGGAGGTTACAGATATGAATATTTATGTCAACCAAAATTTCAGTCAAATTCAAAATTTAAATATATCACTTATCAATTGTTAGAAAACATAAGATTCTAACTTATCATTATCTAATAGTTTAGAATTTCAATTTTCAAAATAGAAAATCATCTGAGAAGTTACATTCAAACTTGAAAAATACATAGTTAGCATTTTATTAGGAACTCCAACTCATTTAATTGATTTAAACAAAAAATAAAAATAAAAAAAGATACTTGCTCAAACTTGTTCTTATATTTAATTATTTATTTTAAAAATTCTTAATAGTGCTTCAACAGTGTTTTAACGTATTTTTAATAATATTTTAATTATTATTATTATTGTTGTTGTTGTTGTTGTCGTTGTTGTCATTGCTTTTGTTGTTGTCGTCGTCGTTACGACAATAAAATGAAAGATACAAAATTAAAAAAAAATACACTCACTTAACCTTTTTCTTTATACTAATGTTAGAGGCATGTGCTATTTGGGGTTAATGTTGTATTCTATATTATATTTGGTGTTTATTTTAGAAATCTGAACTGTTACAGTTTAAGTAGATTTTAATTCATCTATAACATACTGCAACATACAGCTTTTAGACTTCTTTCATAATGGTTACAAAATAGATTGAAACCTTTAAAAGTATGATGTTTATGATACCTTGTTCATATATAATACATGTTTGTGAATAACAACTCTACCGATGACACAAGGACATACATTACAAAACTGATATCAACCTGTATACTCTTCTTGAGAAATAGTAACCCAAAATAAAATTGAAGAAATTACTAATAAAGCAAAGGGGCTTTATTCCATATTTTCAGACACCAAATTTTCTGAGTGACATATTCTTATTCAATCATACCAGATCTACTAAGACTCTAGTATACTTCTACGAATACTATACAAATCGAAAGATTTTAGTTACAATTTTGTCAATTTTTTTTTGTCCAAATTGGTAGTCTTCTTGTCATTCTATAAAATAACAGGAAAAAGCATTTCATCGCCGGTCTAAGGAATTCCTTTTTGCCGTTTGGTAGAACTTTGCATTCTCCAATATTTAGGTGGCGGAACTATACCAGACTCAATATTGTTAATATCTTCAACTAATACAAGATAATATTCAATAACTTCTTTAAGAGATTTCCCAGGAATGGCAGCAGGCATTTTCAAATGCTTTGTCTTCCTCCTTAGTCATTTTGTTCAATCTTCAGTGAGAGGTTTTGACACAAAAAGGGAAGTACCTGAAGAGTTCTCCCAAATTTGACAACTTCCATACATGATAAAGACCAGTATATATATTTGGTGCATCTATGAGTTTCCCCGCAGAGGCTTTGGAACTCGTAATTTTATTTTTTTTCTAGTTTGCTCATCATGTATTCATGTATTGTAAAAAAGATAAAGAAAGAAAATGACTGACTTTGTTGGAATTACAACTCCGAGATGGTGAATACTGAAAGCTGTATGTGACTATTGAGAGCAACTCCTTTACCAACAGCTTCAAGACAACTAAAGCAGTTTACTGCAGTGGAATGACATGTTTTTCTTATGATCGTCAAGTATTCTTGGATGTTCTTTCCAAAAACTCTTCTCAATTATATTATAGTGTTCAACCACAACTTTGTCACGTGCAATATTGGTTCCACTTAGTTCCTCTGCACTAAAAAACAAAATAATATACTGAAATACTATCACTTTACTCTCCTCAAAGAAACATCATCTTCTTGACGACGTAGTAGTACAGAAGGATAGAAGCAACAAAATATATCACTTTAGGTCAAGTATATTTAATTAATGCTCTAGTATTTTTAAATACAAATTTGTAACCATGCCTACAATGTATTTTCACATCTAAACATTCTAAAGAAAAATCAGAACTTCATAGAAGAAATCACATGTGAAGTCATATGAAAATAGATTGTTTTTCATAAAATAGTCGGACATTTTCTAAGATACAAACTTTGTTCTGCCAATTTCAATAAGCAAGAAAAATGGAGGTTGAGACAAAAAAATTAGGCAGTTAATTGCTGTCAGACAAAGTATCTGAACAATATGAACTACAGAAAGAAAACCAACACCCAAACAGAAACTACCAAGTAAACAAAAGCAAACCAAAAAAAAGGCGTTAAGAATGCTATTTTCATATAGTTGAACATGTTAACATAAAGTTGGCTTCCTGTAGTAGAAAAAATATTATGCAGGTCTCAAAATGAGACATTTGTAATGGTTTGAAAGATAACTAACTGATAGAAAATTGTAATGTTATCCTTTTTCCTAGTGCACCTTTAGAGTTTCATAAACTTCACGTCTAAACTACTGTCATTCTGAAGACACGTATTGTTTATACTAATTTTCTATAATTTCTTGATTGGGTTAGTCCGTATTATTTTTCATATGTTTCATTGCTATTCTTTATCCCTTTGATTATCTCTTTGCCTCTGTTTGATCGTCATGTTTTTTCTATATTAGTAATATACGAAAACACTAAGAAATCTTGACAAACCACTAGATCCTAATCGGCTAACTATAGTATCAAATGCATAAATAGGAGAATAAGAAGAAGCTCAACGATGAAGAAAATGATTATTAAACACCCTTTTTTAGCGATTATATTGAAACTAAGATGGGGTCCTTGTGTTCTGATCTAAAACTATGTTCATGCGTACACGTGCAGTTGGAGGAATAAAAGATTAAAACACATAAAATTCTAGCCCTTGGGCGGCAAGCTGGGCGTTCTCAATTGCTTCTTAAGATACTTTTATATATTAGTAAACACATTCTGTATGACATGATTTTTCACCATCAAGTCGACCGGTTTAAATATCTTTACCTGCTAATAAGGAATTCTTTGTGTAGGAGCCCCAGTTGGATCACCCTCTCTGCTGCAAATTTCTCATGCACTCTTATCCTTTCAGTTATTTTAAGTACATTTTTCATGCAAGTCAAATTATTTGCATCTATAGCACAGAGGTAAGTAAAATATAAGAGATATTATGCAACCTTATTGATGTACAGAGCGGGGAGCTATAGGCATATAATGTCTGTAAACACAAATATTTTCTTGTTGATTTAGAATAGATATAAATGTTAGAGTAGTAACCTATTAACTTTCGTTGAGAGATACAGGGGAAGTAAAGTTTTGAACATGTTAATTGTACACATTTTACAAAATGCAGCAATCGTCGATTTCATGAATCTTCTAGGTGCTAAAAACAAAAAGCAAAGCACTACCATGAGAAAATATGTCATCAAGTTGTTTATATACCAAAAACTTGTGTAGTTGGAACCTAAGTCAGAGGGATTAAGAGATATCTATCTAGTAGCCTTTGGTGATTAGATGTTGCTCCACTAAAGGTATGTCTCCGTTTATTCTAGGAACATGCTACACGATTAATAATATAATTTGTTATAAGAAATTTAAGCAACCTTCAAGATGGTATATCCACAGAAAAAAGCCATCATTGTCAAGATAAAGGCTTTCTATTTCCATCCATTCACAACATACCAAGTATGTATATGATGCATCTATGTATATGACTGCAAAGGCAATTCATCTAACATCTCTATCTTTATCAAGTGCTTATTCTTAATGTATAATACATGTGGTATCCAAATGAATAGAAATTAAGTGGATAGTTGCTAATTTAAGAGGTTATGTTCTGAGATATAAATTCAAAAGAGCTAGCCCTATATTTTTTATCGGTGCCAACGATATGGTCAAAGATATAAATTTAATAGAGCTAGCCCCATATTTTTACTAGTGCCAACGAAATAGTCAAAGGTGCAGAGCACCATATATGTCCTCATACACTGTGAATTAGTGATTTCGATACTAAATAAACTAGCCACTCAAAAATTTACTGTGAAAGTCCCAAAGAAGAGAGAAATTTTCAAGATCATCAAAGGTTTTACAATTGACAAACAGGCGTAACACTTACAGGGATAGCACTCAGCTGGTTTATTCTCTTCTCCACTTCTCCATCAATCTCAAATTTATTTTGTATTTCCAATGTAGGATATTGGTATAAGAGGCTCTTTTGGATGCATTGTCACAATCATTTAGTCACATGGAATATTACTCAAGAGTTTCATATTAACTTGGCTATAAGCATCTAAATGTCTGCTATTTGCACAATAGTTCATATAAAAAATACAATTTAAGCAATGACCGATTTATATATATATTTCTCTTGCATTAATTGAACATTAAACTCTCTCTAATCTATGCAAGAAAGACAAGAGAATTATCTAGTCAATTCTTAATATTGCTAGGTGGAGAAAATTTTAATTCAATACTGGAAAGAAAGCACAAAGGTGAAAGGGAAGAGTTGTAGAGGCTGATATAAATAATATATGGCTGTGAAATTCAGTAACGCGTATACGTTAAGCAAGAATAATGGGGTACTCATCCAAGTGACGTAATAATTTAGCTTTTTCATTATCTGCTAAATCGTCCCATATAGTAAATAGGAAGGTTTTCTTGCTGATTGATATAATAGACACAAAAATTGCCAATAGCGAATAATCTTGCAAATTATGTATAATTGTTAAAGGGTATAATTGGAAGGAGGGTGAAATGCTAGAGACGATAGCTATGAAAGTCTAAAGTGATGTTTCGTATGATGATTTTGTGAACTTAAGCATCAGATATAGTGGACTTAATTGTCAACCAGAAGAACTCGTCATCAGCTACTTGTACAGCTCCTTTGAAAATCAGAGGGTACTACCTTTCAAGATAATTGATTAAGTACGATTATGTGCTTATCTTAGTCATTTATCTAGGCTGGTGTTAAGGGTGTACGTGGTTGAAAAGATGAGAGAGAATAAGAACCAGGACATAGAAGAAGAACAATAACAATACATCTTCGATGATAGGTTGGATGATCTAGCTATGAATATTCCAGATGATGATCAAACACCTACGCCCGTTGATACAACCAATACGGTGAGCAATTCTTCTCAATAGACACAGTTTGGAAAGTATCAAGACGAAGGGACAGGCATTTTCAATGAAATGTCATTCAAGGACAAGAAAGAACTATCTACCACTTTGTTTATTTCTTGCTTGAAAAAAAATCTCAGAATAAAGAAGGTGATTAATTCGAGTAGTGTCTTTTGCTACAAATGTGCTAATCCAAACAACAAGTGGTGGTTGAGAGCGGTGAAGTACATAAGTTCTAAAAGATTCATCATTCATAAACATAAAAAGTATCACACATGTGGTTCAGAGCACATCTATAGCCAAAATCCTCACGCCACGATAAAGGTCCTCGGTGAATATTTCAAGAATAGTTTCCCCGATGGCAAAGTTCCTTCTATAAGGGTTATGGACAATCAAATCCTTACAGAATTGGGTGTCCTAGTCAGTTACTGGAAGATATATATGGCCATGGAGATTTCCAAGGACTTGGTTAGGGGGGTACACGATCATGGGTATGCAGTCCTAAATGCCTACCATTACATGATTGAGTCCACAAATTCCGAAAGTATGAAGGCATTGCATCTTGATAAAAATGGAAGGTTCAAGTACTTTTTTATATCCAATGGTGCTTGGATTCAAGGTTTTCGACATTTAAGAAAAGTCATAGCCATTGACGGTACCTTCTTGATGAGCAGATATAATAGAGTTCTGCCAGCTGCGGTGGTGCAGGATGCGGAGAATCACATCTTTCCTATCGCTTTTTGTGTAGCGGACAAGGAAGGTAATGCATCTTATGGATTTTTTTGGAACAACTGCAAAGCTGCATGGAAGATACCGAAGAGTTGTGTTTTGTTTCGGATAGGCATCCAAGTATTCCAAAGATGGGTTCAATTTTCTTTACTTCAGCTTACTTTGGTTGTTACATCAGGTATATTGGAGAGAAGATTTAGACCAACTATCACAATAAAAGGGTCATGACCCTTTTTTATAGAGCAAATAAAGCATATAGTATCGAGGAGTTTTTAGACCATTTCAATCAAATAGCGGATGTGCATCCCAAGGCAGTAAGACATTTCGTACGTGTCGATTTCGAGAGATGGAGCCGGGCATTATGTCCGGCAGATAGGTATATTCTTATGAATTTAATATCTTGTTTGAGTTACAAGTTTAGTATGATGTTTTACAAAGTGATTCTTTTGTATAGGTACAATATTATGACACCAAACATAGCTGAATCGGTGAATTCATTATTTGGCAATGAAAGAGAATTTCCCATCAAGGCTTTGTTTGAAATAATAAACAAGAAGTATGGCCAATTTTTTTACGAAAGGCGTGTGCAGTTTGAGGGCCCAAGAAGAACCCCATTTGTTCTAGAAATCGAAAAAATAATATCAACGAATATCAGTTTGGGGAATAGGTTATTATCTCATCAAATAGCATATTACAAATTCAGTATCACCGGTCATGGTGATGTTGCCACTGTCAATCTTCAAATAAGATCTTGTACGTGCAGAGTTTTTAACTTGGACAAAATACCCTCTCCACATGCTATGGCAATGCTTCAAGCTCAATACGATGCAAAATATGGACCTAAAATTTATGAGAACTCCTCTTTATATTATTTGGTGGAAAATATAAAATGGCATATAGTGGGCATATTACTCCGGTGCCTCTCGACGAATCTTGGTTATTCCTGCAGAGCTTTTGGGGAGATTAATACCTCCTTCATATATTGACCCAAGCACTATCAAACCAGGAAGAACGTCATATAAGAGGAGGCGTGGAGTTAGAGAATTATTTTCATCAAGAAGAAACAAGTGCTCCGTATGTAAGCGCACTAGCCACGAAAGAATTACATGCCCGGATCGTAATCCACCATGATGTTGTAATTGCAAAAACTTTGTGTTGTTGTGTGTTGTGGACTTTTATATATTTAAACCATTGTTGTGAACGTAATGTTATAATTTGTTATATATAAAAATATCTTTTTTAATAACTTATGCATCAATAAAAAGAGGCAAAACATGAACTAAATAATACAACAGGCCACAATTATTTTCAACAGATTTCCCATCTGTGGCAACAGATGGACATTAGCTGGAAGAACACAACACAGTTCCATCAAACTGGAATATTTTCCTCCAATAAATGGATAATCTGCTAACAGAAACCCAACCGATCTATTCCAACAGATGGTCCATCTTTTGAAAGAACTTAAATGCCAAAATTATTATTGCTATGAGATTTAAAATTGCTCCTTACCTCCAACAGTCGACATGTTAGCATGTTTACAAGAAGGAATAGATAGAATGAAAATTAAATAAGAATTAAAAAGCCAAAGTAGACTAATAATAAATTTTCCATTAAACAAAAAACAAAATACATCAGGTATAGATCCTATATAGAATTAAAAAAACAAATGTTAATTATTATTATTATCAGCAGCAGCATTATTATTGTCAGCCGTCCAATCATCAACCAGCAAAAGCAAGGCCCTCCTAAGCTTTCGAATCTCCATGATCATCCGCGCTCTCATAGCGAATAACTCCCATCGATGGTCATAAACCTGTGACTCAAGTTCTCGGACAATGTCTTGTAGAATTGCAACGTCCTAATTTGTATGGACCATATCTAGAACACGCATGAATTGAAAAAAATAGTAAACACAACAGTAAAGAAAAGAGTCTGAATGTAATACAATGCATACTATGAACTGGTAGATTTACACAGAAAAAAAACTTACCTCAACGAGAAAGGAATATGCTCTTTGAAGAGAAGTGGTTGAAGATGTAATCCAAAAAAGACAAAATGCAAGAAATAAATAAAAGTGGAGGGACCTATTTATAGAGGATTGAATCTGAATATATTAGGAAAAAAGGCACCACTGTTCAGGTCCATTGCATTAATTACATTCAAACTATTGGCTTTTTATTTTCTGTGAAAAGACGCGACTTTTTATTTTACATCCGAACTTCTCACTTTTTCAAAATGGTTTGAGACTTAATAACAGCCATTATTATTGAGCTATTGTAATAGATCATTTAGGCAAAAAGGCATGACTGTTCAGGTCTATTGTATTATATACATTCAAAGAGCTGGCTTTTTATTTTCTGTGGAAAGACGTGACTTTTTCTTTTGCATTCAAACTTCTCACCTTTTTAAAATGGTTTGAGACATGGTAACAGCCGTTATTATTGAGCTATTACAATAAATTTACCATCTGTTGTAATAGATGGTCTGTATGTGCAACAGATGGTTTGTCAATATAGATTTACCATCTGCTGCAATAGATGGTTTGTATGTGCAATAGATGAGACATCTATTTCAACATATGTATTATCTATTGTGACAGATGGACCATCTGTTGGAGAAGATGTTTTGATTTCTTCTAATAGTTATTCATCAGTTACAACAGATGGAGAATTTTATTCATCGGCTGTTTTGAAATTGTTAGATAAAAAGTCACAATTCTTCACCTCTTTTTTAATAGTCTTCACATACGTACAAATGAATAAACACTATCTGGTCTATCATAATAGATTTACCATCTGTTGCAACATATGGATTATCTGTTATGACAGATGAACTATCTGTTAGAGGAGATATGTTGATTTCTTCTAATAGCTAATTCATCAGTTGCAAAAGATGGAGAATTTGATTCATCAGCTGTTTTGAATATGTTAGATAAAAATTCACGACTCTTCACCTCTTTTTTATAGACATCACATACGTGCAGATGAATAAACATTGTCTGGTATGTCGCAACAGATTTACCATCTATTGCAACATTTGTTGCAATATATGGATTAATTGTTGCGACAGATGGACCATCTGTTGGAGAAGATGTTTTGATTTTTTCTAGCAGTTGATTCATCAGTTGTAATAGATGGAGAATTCGATTCATCAGCTATTTTGAATGTGTTAGATAAAAAGTCATGACTCTTCACCTCTTTTTTAATAGTCATCGCATTCATACAGATAAATAAACACTATCTGACATGTCTTGATGGGGTAGGAAGAATAAGTTGCGTGTACATGATACTTTCATGCTTAGGAGTTATATATTATTGATCAAGCTACCATGGTAGACACACATAATGTATAATAATTTTGTGAATGCAGTTTTTTATCGATTAGACATTTATCTTTCAAACAAGATCCTGCATTGTACAGTTCAGTTTGATAGGAATGAACTAATAAGGCCAAAGGGTTCTAAGACGGTGGTGTCGATACCCTGTTATAATTTAATAATGATTTATGCTCATGTTTTTGTGTTAAGTTTAGGGAAGCATTCAAGTTTTTAGCGGAAGTGTAAATATCCAATAGTGATTGGACCAATTTTAATGGCGCAATGGACTTCTTGAAAGGCCTCCGAAACCTCGCACTGCAGCAAACAATGATGGAACTAATAGAAATTCTCCTGGTCTAAATTTATATGAATAGGATGCTCGAGGATACTATTATACAACAGAAGGTGCTTGGCAGAATACCTATGCGGGAAGGGGGAGGTAGAGAAGAACATATATCATCTCAGACCCTGTTAAAGAGGAAACATAGGGAAGTAAGTAAAGAACTTCTAGTGAAACTGGCCAATGAAATTGACATGACAAATGAAAAAACTAAATGAGCTTCAAATATGGAAGTGTATCCAAATATAAAAATTCATCAGTCGTTCTTGAAAAAGAAAAATGGTCAAAAGGACTGGAGTTGGTTACTTTACTAGAAACTACAACTAGCGAGCATGGCTCAATGAAGACTCACAAAGTGCAGGACCAGAACTCTAAGCAGCTTTGTGAGCACAAGAGATTGGTAAGATTTTCATTCAAGAATGAAACCTGAACCAATAACCCCAGAAGTAAAAATAAGGGAAGCAAAGGCGTCAATTTTTGAAGTCTAACTTACATCCCATGTCTTCTGTTTGTGGCTATGATAAGGTCAATGGCACTAAAAACAAAAAGGTCTAAATTTGGACAGAAATCCCATGCCTTGTTATTTCCACTGCCTTTAACCTGACCATAGCCATAAACAGGAGGCATGGGATGCAAGTTCAACTTGAGAAATTGCCACCTTGGCTTGATCCCTTATTTTTAATTCAGGAATAATTGGTTTAGGTTTTAATCCTAACCAATAATATTACCACCTTTTATGCTCACGAAGCTGAAACTTTAAAGGCTTGGTCCTGCATTTTGTGGGTCTTTATTCAGGCCACGCTAGCTAGTTGCAGTCCCCGAACAAAGTGCACAGCTCCAGTCCACTTGACCATTTTTCTTTTTCCAAGAATGACTGATTGATTTTCATTTTTGGATACACTTTTAAATTTGCAACTCATTCAGTTTTTTCATTTTCTTGTCAATTTCATCAGCCAGTTTCGTTACACATTCCTTCCTACCCTGCATTTCTTCTTAAATAAGGTCTGAGTTGATATATGGTCTTCTATACCTCCCCCTTCCCGCACAGGTATTCTTACAATAACCATTTGTTAATAGTCCACTCAAGCAACCCATTCATATAAATTTGGACCGCAACAATAACTATATTTATTTCCATTCTTTTTTGTAGTAATTCTAGGCTTCGGAGGTCTTTCAAAAGTCCATTGAACCCTTAAAGTCAGTGCAATCACTATTTGAATATTTATACTGCCACCAAAAACCTTAACCTTTCTCCAAACTTGACATATAAATAGTAGCAAAATCTTTATTAAATCGTAACGAGGTATCGACACCACCTACTTAGTCCCTCAGCCAAACCAGTTCAAACCTAGCAATCTTAACTGTAAATGTCATATCTTGTTTGAAGGATTGATGCCTAATAAGTAAAGAACCAATATTCACAAAATCATTATACTGGATGTGTGTTTTCACGATAAGTTGATCAGTAATACATACCTCCCACCTATGAAATGGTTCCATTTGCAAGCATCTTATTCCTCTGAACCCATCTTTACTCTACTCTTTAATGCTGGTCGGGCAAAAGTTGATCCAGTTTTATTTCCTTTTATCTGCAAACAAGAGAAATACAATTGATAACAAACAAGAGAAAAACAAAAAGAATATTACAAAAGGGTAACACAAAATTGAATGAATCAACAGATGACCAATATGATGCAACAGATTCCTCATCTGTTCAATTGATGAGGCATCTGTTACAATAAATGGATGACATATTGCAACAGATGGGTCATCTGTTGAAATAAATCAAACCAGCCTTGCTACTAGTTTGATTTCTTTAAATAGTTGCTTCTTCTATTCCAATAGTTGATTCATCAATTGTAATAGTAGAGGAAACTATTGCAACACCACCAACAAAAATATCAACAATGAAAAAACAACACTATATATTGAAACACCATCAATAACACAACCACCACATGTTCCAACACGACCACCACCCCCAACAACACCACCACCAAAGTAACAAATAAAAGACATACAAAAAACTATACTAACAACAAGGCTTTTTAAGTTCTCCCAACAGATAACATTTTTTTGCATATTTTAATAAAAATAATGATTCGTTCATTCAAGACTTAAAAGTCATCTTCATTCAATTTTCTTAATAAATAAGAAACTGGTAATGGGTAAATCATTAATAACAACATATGTAAATATCTAATTTAAATAACATACAAAGAAGAAGACGAAAAGGAACGAAAAATAGTGAACCATACCGCAATGTCAAAAAAGTAAAGGGATCAGAACATCCAATTCAGTCATGAAAAGATATTGATTGGTTAAGATCCAAAAGGATCCTCATCCAAAAGAAGAGAGAAAAGAGAGGAAAAAGGAGAGAAAGAGAACTGAGAATAAAGAAAAGAGAGTATTCTAGATATGGGTTTTAAATATTCATTAATAATTTTTTAGGTGTTTGTGGTGGTTGGTGGTGGTGTCGGTATTCATAGTATTTGTGGCATTGGTTGGTGGTGTTTGTGGTGGTGGTTGGTGGTGTATCGGTATTGGTGGTGTTTGTAATGTATTTTTTAAAAGCTATGCATACATCAATTATAATGTAATTTTTGTTTTTCTATTATTTGTAGGTAAAACATGTCTCCCAAAAGAAAAGAAAATAAACGTGAATCAACTTCTGACTACCCAACAACAAAAGCTATAGTACAGAGGGATTTGGAGGAGATTCTTAAACAATCTCAGTCAGGAAAAAGTAAAGCTGAAGAGAGATATGAAAACAATAACGAGGGAGGTGGACAAGGGTTTATAGATGGTGATGAAGAAAATGAAAGTAAGAAAGAGGAGGAATTAGAGAGTGAGAAAGAGAATGATCATCAACATAATATTAATGGATCACCAATGAGGCGTGAATTAATACCGATATTCCAGCATGATCCTGTCAAAACTATTAGTATTGACAGGTTTCAAGTTGCGATGCCGATAGATACTCTGCAAAACTAAATGGTGAACTTGTACTTAAATGTCAGTTGGGAAAAAAATTTAATTATTTTAGGAATATTATGAAGAACGAAAACATAGATGGACTTTTTAAGAGGAGCTGTTTTGGATACTTTCTTGACCTGCGTGAGGACCACTCTGCCCATTTCAAAATGAGGATAGTATATGGTTTTCTCAAGCGCAGGATCAAGTACGTAGGGGATGATAAAGATTCGGAGGAGGGGGCTAAAAGATGGATGAAATTTGGATCAACTACTGTGGAATGCCAATTTGTTTTGGCTTGTAAAAGTTTGCCATAGTAACGGGGTTGAGATGCATTCGTCTAGCAGAACCTATCGTTAAGGCAAGCGGAAAGCCAAACCACCACAAACAAATAGAGGGAAGGCATTGTCCCAGTGACCACCCAGCAAAACCAACAAATGCAGGGAAAAAATAGATGGGTTGTTAGACATTGTTGGACGTGGCTACAAAGCATCAGATTTAATGACAGATCTCAAGGCTAAAATCATACCAAAGTAGTACAAGGAGCAATTGTGCTTAGTTTGGTTTACCCATTCCGTTATATTGGCAAGAGATGTCAATAAGGTCATAGAAAATGACTTGTTGGCGCGTGCTGAGGGATTTGATAAATTCAACAATCATCCCTGGTTATATGACAGCTTCTACTTGACTATCAAATATTTACTGACAAAGCTATGCCTAGGATAATCACATTATACAACTTTCCTTGGGCTTTCATGGTAAAATTAATCGCTATTTTTACTCATCCATTAATTTATATTGAATATAGTTAATATGACTTTTTTTCCTTGCTCCTGTTTATATTTTTTAGGCTTGGGCATTTGAAGCCATTCCTCTCCTCCGAAAGCAAATAGTGGATTACCCGAATGAGGTTTCTCATCTAAGGATGTTAAGGTAGTTAGCTGCAAAGAACAACACAAGAATTAAGAAGGTTGATCTCTTTAACCCTCTGGATGATGCAGTAAATCTTTTTCAAGTAAAATAATTTGACTAAATGAAAGATATTGAACAGATGTTATATCTGATACACCAAATGGGACATCTGTTGTGATAGATTACCCATCTTTTGCAAACTGGTACAATAGATGGGTAATCTATTACGACAGACGATTGATATTTTATATCAGATTACCTGTGTATTACTTTGGTTCTCCAAAATCGCCTCTTAATAGATTAACCATCTATTGCAAATTATGCAACAGATGGGTAATCTGATGTAACATATTATTAATCTATTGCGATAAACAGATCATTTATTACATAAGTTGTCTGTGTTAACATGTAACGCAACTGTGAAAATTATTATATTATATGATTTAAATGTATCTATCTTTTTTTGTATAAGTTGTACATTTATAAATCATGCCTACTGAGCAGGAGTTGGAGATGACTTCTTTTATTACCCTAGGTCATGTTGATACTATAGCAGACCCAACGGTGGAGTTCACAAAGAAGGAATTGGCAAGAGAAATAGCCATAAGAAGAGCGGTTTGGTAAGGTCAGCCTAGTGTTGAGGCTCTTTATGACCAAACTACTATAACAGATTCGAGTGCTTCTTCTAGGGTGTTGCAGGTAGAGTTAGTGTTAGTCCAAGGCATGCTGATGCTACTCCCATTCATGATGTTGAGCATGTTGACGCCCGAGAAAAATAAATATGTTTGAAAAAACACCTCTCACAGATCCCTCTCCCCATTACACAAGTCCCTCTTACCCTTACACCGGTTCCTCTCACCCCCCTTCACCTTCATGTTCTCATTGCAAATGCGAAGAGTACAAGGACGGCCAGGAAAAACTCTTTGAAAAAGTAGAGGTTGTCACTAAATTTATTGAGGAATTGAAATCTAAGAGGGGTGTCATACCGTCCAAGAAGGTAAGGGAGTCATACACTCCTACAACGGCGGTTAGAAGGAAGAAAAGAATAATTAACAAAGTACTCCATAATCAAAAATCCAAAAAAAATGAAACTCCTCCCTTTCCAAAAGTTGTTGAAGTTCAGGGATCATTTAAGAAGATGGACATATACACAGAACTTGGCACCAAGGAGAAGAGGGATTTGCAACGGGCCAAGCAAGACGCAAAAGATTACCCCATCCATACCTTTTCCGTCGAAGAATTTAGAAGTATGACAGATATGCGTCCGCAGTACGTGGATAAGGTAAGTTTACTTTTCCTAACCTAGCCTTCTAATCTACTTGTCATCTGTTGCAATATATGTGTATTCTGGTGCAACTTCTGGTGGTTCTGTTGCAACATATAACCCATATCTTGCATAAGTTATATTAGATGGGTAATCTGTGAACAGATGCAGAGAACCCTCTACAATAGATGGACCATCCGTTGTATCTTTCACTATGTTTTCCTTTTTTACAATTATTAACCTATTTAAAAATTGACTTCTTATATCACAGTATGTTGAAGAAATTCTCTGTGTCATGAGAGGCAGGCAATTAGCTTGCCTGGAAGCTTATGATATTGTCGATAGGATAATTGACCTCGACTTCTACAAGAATTTCAAGGATAGGTACGATTATCTCAGCAACCTAGCGTCAACTCCCACTGGCGAGGGATTTTATTCGTTACTTTCTGGGTTCCAATGAGATGAAGAAATGATAAAATATGTTTGGGGGGAGGCTAAATTCATACGGCAAGAGCTGGACCCAGGCAAAAAGGATTCTTGGAGTCATGAACATGGACGACGTACATTATCAGGCTGTTAAGATACTTCTCGAGGAGGGAAAGATCAATTTTTATGACTGCAACTTACCTGCCTTGGACGAGGTTAATTTTTTTACCTACATACAGCCACTGTTGGAGTTGTTCCTCGTCTTGTTCAGGCAGAGTAAACTAATGGATCATTTGCCAATGAAAGCGTTGATAAAGCGGCCATGGGATTTTGAAGGTCGAAATAAGGACATAGACCTTCAAAAAGATATAACCGACCCGCATGCTCTTGCACACATCGAATGTTTGTAGACTGACACAGAAATGGCTGAGCCAATGACCTTTCTATACGACAGTACTATGGCAAACATGCAAGAGTTCTGAGCTTATGGGGTACTAACTGGATGCTTCGAGCCTGTGTATAAAGAAGAGCTTGTGAAATAATAATTTTTTTTATTCCAAGTCACTTCACTTTACATTACATATATACATACATACATACATACATACATACATACATACATACATACATGTTGGGGCAATTTTTTTTGTCTGATGAAAGTTGAATTTATCACAATGCAACATATTGTCCATTTGTTGTAAAATATATTCTATCTATTCTGATAGTTAGTTTATCTGTTGTAATAAGTTGGTCCTCTGTTGTATTATGTTGATATATTCTTAGTATTGAAACAGTGGGAAGACTTGTCTAATAATTTCCAACAGATGACCTACATGCTGCAACATATGTCTAAATCTTGTTTGATATTTTCCAACAATTACGATTGAATATCTATGTACTCAATAATACCAAACTAGTAGCAAATACAAATACACCACCATGAAAAATTCAGCAATTAGGCTTGAATATTCATGTGCCCAATACAACAAAACTAGTAGCAATAACGCCAATAATGTAGTATCTTTTTGCTCGATTTTGATTCTCTTCAAAAGCCTTGACTTTTTTCAATAAACCCCAGATTACACGATTTGCTTGTGAAGGGTGTCGTTCTTCATACCAATCAAAGTAATCATATCCACCCAACTTCTACAAAAACAAGGCCACAATTATAAAATAATTACAATTCAATAAGTAATCAACTAATTAAATAAAAAAAATATTACCTTTGAAATCTTACAAGTAAAAAACCTACGACCTGGATTTTGTTGGGTCCAAGAAGTCTTCAATAGAGATTTATGACCACATTTACAATATTGAAAATCTTTGTCACAAAAAATAGTGGAAGATGAGTTCGACATTATCAAACTCAGTTGGAAAAAATGAAAAAAATATGCAGAAAAAAATATAAATAATCAAGATGAATTTAGATAGAGAAAAAAAATATGAAGAAGAAAAAAAGATTTGGGAATTTAGTCTTAAATTTTAGGAAGAAGATGAATATATAAGACAATGGGAGAAAATAATCGTTGGGGGCCAAATCAGCAAAGGGTTCAATGAGCCTTAGCTACATGAATTACACGCGAGCAGCCAACAAGGCAAAAAGTGACAAATTGACACATTTGAAGCCGATTTTATTTTACGTGTTTAAAATGAACACTGTCTACTTGATGCCTATTTTATTTTAGGTGTTTAAACTGAACACTTTCAATGGGTTCCGTTTGTTTATTTCAAGTCACTTTCACTTTTTTACATGTCGTGATAATTTTTTATGTCTAATGAAAGTTGAATTTTTATAATGCAATAGATGGTCCATCTGTTGTAACAGATATTCTATATGTTCTGAGATATAATTTATCTGTTGCAACAGGTTAATCATCTGTTGCATCATGTCGATGTTTTTAAGTCTATCCATTGCAACAGTGAGAAGACATGTTTGATAATTTCCAACAGATTACCTACCTATTGCAACATATGTCTAAATCTATTTGATATTTTCCAACAGATGTATCGTCTGTTGCAATAGATACATTATCTGTTGTAATATTTGAATCTAGTATTTCATTTTAATTAATAAGTTCAAATCTAAGGAAAAATTAAAATTCATAGGCAAAATAAAATAAATCGAAGCCTTCAGAAATTAGATGAAATAAATCAACAAATAAATGAAATGTAAAAAAAATTGTTATGGTTACAGATCTCAACAAATACATCAATAATTTAAGAATTGAAGCCAAGAATTTCTAAGGAGGGATGAGGTTATTACTTTGACAGACTCAAGCTATAAATATATCTACTTAATATAGACAAGTTGTTCTTTATCTGGTGCTATGGAATTCTGCTTTGATCGTCATGGATATTTATTGTCGCTTATGTACAATTTTTGCGCTTTTTGTTCTCCGTATTTCCATAAAAAGAGTATCATATTATCAATGTTGTTCAACAGTAGCTTCTACATCCACCTGGAAAGCCAGAATTAATCAATGTTAATTACGGAGATACAACAAAATAGAAAAAAATAACTCATCTGTTCTAGCAAATCAAATAGGTCTTCCTCATATTTTAAATTATCCCAAACAGATTAGATTTTTATTGCAATAGATGAATCAATTATTGGGACAAATTTCTACATGAGGAAGACCTGTATGATAATTTCTAATAGATGAACCATTTGTTGCAACATATGACTCATTTGTTACAACAGATAGGTCACCTGTTGGTACAAATAAAAGCGGTACAAAGAGCTATTTGATTTGCTAAAATGTACAAGACATATGTTGTAACAGATACTTTATCTGATGCAACAAGTTAGTCAACTGTTGCAACAGATGTATATATCTGTTTGATAATTTTTAGCAGATGTGTCATCTAGTGAAACAGATATGTGTTTATTTGTTAGTTGGAACAGACATATATATTCACCTTCTTCAGCTTGTGTTGCTCTCCTTTAGCCATTGTACATTGCTCAATGCAACACACGGACAGAGGAGCTGCAATTTTGCTTTTTTGGATGCTTGATAATGCTTGGAAATTACTTTTCTTCTCCAATTAGCCTTAATATCTAATGGAGTGGATAGATATAAAATTCTCTTTGATGGAATAAAACCCCTCTTAGATGTCAATTCCTTTACAAAAGCAGTCAATGCATTAATAACATTAATCACTACATCATATTTCGCCTTGCAGTCTTGACATTTACATACAGAACATTCACTTGGAGAGGCAAAATATGTATAACCAGTATGATCATACTCATAATGGTTTGTTTTAAATACTATAATAGGAGCATCATTTGCACTAAAAACAGCACCACTACTACCACCAACAGCTCCGCCACTATTAAGACCATCAATAACAATAAGCCCACCCTCCAAAATTACTTTTTTTGTAATAGATATTGCTCCATATAATTCTATTTTCATTCTGTCAATGACCTTAAGGTCCGATAAAGTTTGCACAGACTGTAAAGTATGAAAAAATAATATCTTCAACTCACGATTGATTAGAACTAGCCACGGATGCACAATCTAATATAAATCATTACATATATTAGAATGATGATTAGATTATTCAAAAAAATCATTAATTAAAACAAAAACTTAATTATAATTATACTTACTACATCCTTCGGGGGGTTGAAAAGATCAAGAAATTTTGCATTTTTATCAGTTTTGGCCAACAACCATCTCAAGATTCTTGAATATGAAACTTCTTCCTAATAGTTCATTTGTTGTCTCAAATAAGAAATGACTTCAAACGCCCAAGCCTATAAGATAACGCCAATAAATCAAAATGATTATTGAGAAAAAATGAATTATATCATAATAAAAGAAAGAAACATTTACCATGAAAGCCCATGGAAAGCCATATAAGTTGACTGTCTTTGGCTCTAACAAAGTCAACAAATATTTGATAGTCATTTTAAAGTTTTCATAACTCCAAGAATAGCTATTAAACACCTCAAGATCCTAGAAGAGCTTTATTAAACCAATGCTTATGTTATTGTTAATGTCTCTCATCCAAAGAATACAAACCAAATCAAGCACAATGACTGCTTGTGCTTCTTTGAAATTCTTTTACCTTTCAACGCTTCTATCAAATTTTTATTTTTAAAACTTGAACCAACAATGGACACCAGGTCATCACGATTACACGACTTACCTTTGCCTTTTTGGAGTGTACGGGGTGTTTTTTTAGGTTAGAATATGTATAACATGAGAAGGAGAAGGGGGATAATATTTTAGTCCAGTAAATGTGGCAAACTCCTTCCAACCAAAACAAAAAGGCCTGCCACAGTAATTTATCCACACCTCGTCTATCTTATCTTTGTTTCCATACATAAACCTACGCTTGAGAAGTCCATATACCATTTTCATTTGGAAACAAGCATTGTTGTCCTCCGGCAAATCAAGATATTTTCCAAAGCAACTGTCCCTTAAATAAGCATCCAATTTTGTTCTCAAAGTATTTTTCTAAAGGCATCAATCCCATGGATGACTTAACCACGAAATTATTCGTTAAATTTATGGCACCATCGCACTGTATTCTTATAGGATAACGATCAATACTGAAGGTTTTGACCAACTCTTTGGTGGAAGGGCTATTAGCATTTGTATCATCTCTTTTGAAATATTCCTCCTTCTCGTGTTCATTATATTCTGCTCCTGATTGAGATAATAACGCTTATAAAGCAAGCTCATAGAATGGTGGATGTAGTCTAGCTACTTCACTTGTTTCTTTACTTGAACTTAATTTGGTTTTTGTTATTTTGGGAGCCATATTATCTAAAATTAACAGGAACATAAAAAATATATTATAGTTGATTAATGCATTGTTAAAAAGGATAACAGTAAATCTAACATGCAAAACAGTAAAATAACAGTTGCAATAAATCACACGATGTTGCACCAGGTAGGTTATCTGTTACACCAAATAACTAACCTATTACAATGAATGAGTAATCTATTACAATAATATAAAATATATCACTTATTTTTAAGACAGATGAATGATCTGTGCAACAGATCACACATCTGTTGCAACATATGAGTGATCTATTGGAATAATTAAATAACCTATTACAATGGATGAGTAATCTATTATAATAATACAAAATATATCACTCATCTATTGAGAAAGATGAATGGTCTGTGCAATAGATCACACATCTATTATAGTATATGAGTGATCTATTGGAATAGTTAAATAACTTGTAGCAATGGTTGAGTAATTTGTTGTGATAATACAAAATATATCACTCATCTATTGAGAAAGATAAATGGTTTGTGCAACAGATCACACATCTGTTGTAATATATGAGTGATCTATTGGAACAGATAACTAACCTACAGCAATGGCTAAATAATCTATTGTGATAATACAAAATATATCACTCGTCTGTTGATAAAGATGAATGGTCTATGCAACAGGTTATACATCCATTGCAACATATAAGTGATCTGTTAGAACAGTTATCAACAATCAATATTATTTAGATTTCTTCCAACATAAGGGTCGTATATCGTGACAGATGAATGATCAGTTGGAAAAATCAAGTCTTGGACATATCCTGTTAGAAGAGTTGATAGGATTTTATTCAATAGGAGGTTCATCTGTTGCATCAGATCTTTAATCCGATGGTTCCTCCATTGCATCAGATGGTTAATCTATTATGTTAGATTTTTAATCCAATGGTTCCTCTATTGCATCTGATGGTAAATTTGTTGCATCAAATAGTTATTTATTATAACATATGGTTAATCTGTTGCATCAGATTTTTTATCTAATGGTTCCTTTGTTGTATTAGAATTTAATCTGATGGTTCTTCTGTTGCATCAGATGGTTGATCTGTTGTATCATATGCTAAATTTATTACATCAGATGGTTAAGATGTTGCACCAGATGGATAATCTTTTGGAAAAAAATAGTAACACAATTTTGTTCAACAGAACAACAGCAATATCACTATTTTTACCTAGAACTAGAACAAATCAACCCAGCAACGGGCCAACACGAAAAGCACCAAAATCGTTGTTTTGTTTATATAAACACAAACAACAAAAATCAAACTTCAAATAAATGCAATAAACAACAAAAAATTATAATTCACTTTAAAAAGAAAAGAGAAGAAATACAGAAATTAGGATTTTATTCAGACCGCATGTCAGATTAAAGCAACAATATTGAAATTATTAACCAATACTATAAGAGAAGTTGGCTCAAGTTCTTCGTTTTCTTCAAAACTAAAAAGGCCATAATTTTTTACCTGTGAAAGAAGAAAATGAACGATGAAGAATTCGAAGTTGTTGTGGTCGGAGAGCAAGGCTGCCACGTCAATTGATGGTTAAAGTCAAAAAGAAGCTCAAAGCCCAACTATTTGTTATTGAAGGTTGAAGTCTCCAGGGATTGAAAGGAGAAATTTGCAGAACTATTGGTTGAGAGAAATTGTTGAGAGAGAGGAGAAAGACGATCGATGATTTGAATTGAAGAGGGATGTGGGTTGGGTTGATTTATATTTTTAAAAAGATTAGAAAGTTTTAAGAATATTAATCAAGTCCACAATTAACTTAATCAAGTTTCGTAAGTATGTTTGACCCTTTAAGTTGGTCAATGTCATTAATCCTTCATTCAAGACTTAAAAGACACCGTTTCTTCAATTTTCTCAGGTAAGTAGTTAAAGTTATTTTTTGCATAACAATGTTGAACGAGCAAAATAATCTTAAAATATGGATTAAGTCTTATACCTTAGAAAAGTAAGTTGAAACTTTATTTGATCTAGGTATGCAATCATAATATGTAGCACTTCTAAATCAATTAGAATTTTACCTTATATATAACAATTACATTTAAGTAGTATTTTGATCCAACTTTTAAAAAAGAAACATGATTCTTCAACATTCTTGTGCAGGAGAAATCTACACAAGTCCTAGCAATTTTGGGCTTATGGTGTGGAAAGCGGACTTTGTTGAACCATATGAATTGTTTGGCATAGCAAGTTTGTTTCTGGAGTGATGAATGTTTGGTTATTTATTTAGTAAAATATCTGTAGGGCGCAATTCTGTATATATACAACAAAGTGATTGAGTATATGCTATGCGGGTAAAGTGTTATGTTCTTAAAAAAAAAGAATTCTAATTTTTGGTTGTCTATAAGTATCTCAATGTTTTTTTAAAAAAACTATTGATCAAGCACAAGTTGTTTCTCACAGAGCGAACTATTTTTTGAAAAATACTTAGAAAGACATTTTCAAATAACCCGATTTTAAAAATTTGGTCAAACACTAATTGATTCTCAATAATACTATTTTGAGAAATACTTTAATAAAAATACCCTACAAACACTTTAATGCAATATTTTATACTTCATTATTTTTGTATGCAATTTTTATATTGAGTTGTGACATACATGTAACGCACGTACACTAATCTAGTGTGTGTGTGTGTGTGTATAATAATGACACCAACAATAAATAGTAGTAGTAGTAGAAGTAACAAAAGAATTTTTATTAACTTAAAACTAGGAACCCATAATTAGAGAGTCCTAGATAAACTCTAACTATATAATAATAATAATAATAATAATAATAATAATAATAATAATAAATAGTAGAAGTAAGAATTGTATTACACGCGTCTTGTTGTTGTGTTGTAATAATAATAATAATAATTTTAAAAAAAACATAGTAGTACATAACAGTACACACATAGTAGTACTTCTATTTAAAAAAACGTAATAATAGTAATAATAGTAGCATCACCAATGAAGAGTTCTAAATAAACTTCTACTCTTTCATAAATTTCTCTCTTTTAAAATTTAAATATTATATAATATATCATAATTTATTTAAATATTAAAGTAAAGATAAAACTAAAATTCATGGTTGAAGAGTTCTGAGCAGACGACTCGTCTGTTAAATAAACGTGATAATGATTTACATAAAAATAAATATAATTTTATACATATTGGAATGGTTCAAATTGCTTTTAAACCATTAACTCTTAAAGGGTTACCAAAGACATTTTTAGCTGCTCTCAGAGATGCTAGAAATCTGAACTTTCGACAGTCTCTGATGGGTTCAATTGAATCCATTGTGGCCTATGGTACAGTTTATTTTAATACTCAGTCAAATTTGCAATTATCTTTGACTGATGTGAATATACTTGATGCTTTGACATCAAATATAAAAATGCATGGTTATAATTATGCGCCTGGATCTGAACTTATATGTTTATCATACAAGATTTATTATTGATTGTTGTCTACTTTAAATCCTCGATGTAAGTTATACGATACATCAGATCAGACTATATTAGTCGAAACTAATTTTGCAAGGTCTAAGGTCACTACTAGAAGACCTATTAAATGAGATGAAATTGATTATCCCATGACATGGACCTTAAATTCTATTGTATCTCCGAGTCAGGTTACAAATGACCTGACAAATAGCGATCTTTCGCATGTTACATAGGATCCGAATGGGCGGATATGTATTCAGTTTGATGATAATTCTACTGTTTATAATAGACATTCATTTTTTATGCCTAAATTATTACCTGCTATGCATCATATTTCTCATATAGAACCATCATATGGTCCAGCTAGAAGCCGTGCTGCTTCTTTGCATACAATTGATTCTACTCCTACAAGATTTGTAGAAAAAATTAAGATCAATCCTCGAACAAATATTGTTCAAGATAACGATAATATCTCTTATAGAGATATTCCTACTGCTTTTGAAATGAACTTTGATTCAAATGATATTTGATGATTCCACACCAAATTAATTTTAGTCCTGGATCCCAAGTAAGGAATTATATTAAAACATATTTTTTTAATAAAAAATGGAACCAGTTTAGAATTTGGTTTTTTAAGACTTATAGTCCCGATGAATTGCATAATATTTCTCAAGAATTCTATGAAGTTTGTGCCTTACATAATCAAATTATGCATTTTTTCCTTGATTTATGATCACTTATTTACCTGTATACATAAAGGTTTTAGAACGGTCTTATAAAGATATAAGCGGTAATATTGCTAAAGTTATTTACCCGCCACAGGCACCTTTCATTTTATCTAATAATACAGGTATCACTTTCTCTGCTTTTTAAAAATTCATTGATAATGAAGTTGCAAAAGTGAGCATCACCAAAATTTATAATCTTATTTCTCAAAATAATTATTTGAGCTTGTATGTTAAAGTCTTAGGAGAACATATCAGTTCTCTTGATAAAAAGCTTGATGAATTAACTAATTTGGTTAAAAATCTGAGTACTAGTTCAAAATCAGCTGATATTGCCTCCTCTTCAGGAATTAAGTTAGAAGATTTAACAACTAATACTAGTATTCAAAGGCCTCCCGATATTCAGGGATTTCAAATCAGTTCTCCTTTAAAGGATTTTGAAGAGCTTCTTGATAAAAAGCTTTCTAGTTTGAATATTAAACCTATTGATTTATCAAATGATTTTGCTGATCAATTAGAAGCAACTTCTAATTTAAAAAATCAGACTAAATAAGAGCTTAATAAACTCAGGGGGATGATTAGAAAACAATCGGATAAAAATCCTAAATATGTTGATTTACCTCATATGGAAACTTATTACTATCCAAGACTGACTCCTCAAGATGTTCTGATAGAGGAAAGGGACTGGAATTAGACTAATACGTCTTATAGTGGTTCTGATATATATATATGAATGGAATCTAGATAGTTTAATTGATAGGCAATTAACTATTCTTGTGCACCGCATGGTGATGTATTCAACAGTGTGCAGTGCAACTAGTGAAAGAAACACAGATAAAATTATCTGTAAAATGATAATTGTTGGTTTTACTAGCCAACTTTATGACTGGTGGGATAATTTTCTAACTACTAAACAAAAGGTTGTTATTGTTAATACCAGAGCTATTGAGGCGGGGGTTGATAATCTAGGTAGAACCGTACTAATAAATAGGGAAGATATTGTTTATACTCTCGTTCTTACTATCTTATAACATTTTAATGGTAGATTCACTAATCAGTATGAAATTGTCTGAACCCTCCTAAACGGTCTTAGATATAAAACTCTAGGAGAATTTAGGTGGTATAAAGACATCTTTATGAGTCGGGTTATGGAATTACCCAAAAATAGGTATGCTCATTGAAAGACTAAGTTTATAGACGTACTTCCTCCATTATTTGTTGAAAGGGTAAGAAAGCCTCTTAGAGGTTCTTACGGTGAAATTCCATGGGGCAAATATACCTATGGCAAATTGATAGGAGTTTGCACAAAAGAAGTATTGAATTTGTGCAATGAATTAAAGCTATCTAGACAGCTTAAGATAGATAAGCTAAAAGAGTCATCTCAATTAGGAGATTTTTGTACTCAGTTTGGTGTACCTGAACCAACCTTTTCTAAGAAAAAGACCATAAATATTCTAAGGATGAAAATCCTTATAGGAAGAGGAGGTCAAGATATAGATCCAAAAAAGAGCGTGAAGCTAGGAAAGCTTATCGCAAGTCTACCAGATTTATAAAAAATAGATCTAAGTAATATCTTGCTAAAATTAAGTGTTACAAATATGGTAAGTTTGGACATATTGCTCCTAACTGTAAACTTGAAAAGTTGAAGTCTTTAGAACTTGATGAAGACCTTCATTATAAAGTTTATGCCGTTGGTACTCCGCATCTTCACGGAGAATTCTAACGTAACGAGCAGAGGTAGGGCGCCTAGTCGGAAAAGCCGTGAAGTCGCAGCTCAAGCTCAACGGGAAATCGAAAGGCATCATCCAAGGGTTCTTTTCTCTTTTCTTGTCCCCTCTCCTGTGAAAGAAAGAGGTTGATGCACCCAGCTACCCAGAATAAGCCCTAGCCCAGCTACTGATTGGAAAGGTTTAAATAAGAGCTTTTGAAGAAAAAAGAGATGCATCTTTCTTTTCAACAAGAGGAATCACAGCTGATTGTTAGAGCATTGAGAGGACCTTTCCCTAGTACGAGAGGACCGGGAAGGACAACTCAAAGAGTGATTGAGTCCGACTCAAGCGAGTGAGACCTTTCCTTACTGACTTTCCTAGTTTAGATAGCGTATTGAGGATTATTATACACTTCAGGATAAGAATCTGATTATAATTCTGAATCTGAATCAGACAATGAAGTCGATTTACTTGATTTATCTGATAGTGATAAAAATATTGATACTACTTGTTCTGATTGTAAAGGACATACCAACACTAGTGATGATGCATTTTATAAATTGCAATCCCAATTTGAAGATTTAAATATAAAAACAATTACTTCTGATAATGTTTTGGAACTCTTAAAAGAAGTTTCGGATGAGAAACTATGTGTAAAAATTATTAATTTTCTACTAGTTCAAAACCTAGTACGTCTAAAACTATTGATAGCAATTTTCTTGAACCAATGAAAAATTCTAATTATTTTATGCCCTACTCTGTAACAGACGTTAATAAGCGTTTTGCAATGAGTTCTACCCCTAGTAAAGTTACTTCTTTTGATGACTTAAAAACTGAAGTTGAAAACTTGAAAAAAGAGATTAAATCTCTTAATCTTTTATCAAATGATTTGTGATCACGGGATTTCGCTAATTGAGGAAGATATTTCTCCTACTAAAATTTCCAAAGGAAAAGAAAAAATTCCTAATAAAAATGAGGAAGATGATATTCTTCAAAAATCTCTTGATTTAAAGAATGATTACTTTCTAGATATGATGCATATTGTTACTGCTCATAAATGGTACATTAAATGTGATATTTTAATTAATAACCAGTTTTCTATAACTAATATTACCATGATTGACCGTGGAGCGGATGTTTGCGGCATTCAAGAAGGGTTAATCCCTACTAAATATTTTCAAAAGACTACTCATATGATTAAATCTGCATCTGGACATGCTCTTAATATACAATATAAATTACCAACTACTCATATTTGCCAAAATAAAGTTTGCATTCTGCATTTCTTCTTCTTGGTGAAAAATCAGTTATACCCTCTAATTATACTTGGAATTGCTTTTACTACTGTAATATACCCTGTTACTCGTCTTGATTGTAAAGGATTTACTGCTACATACAAGAATAAGGAGATATCTTATTCCTTTGTTACAAATCTCGTAACTAGAGATATAAATGCTTTAATTGATATGGAGCAAAAACATGTTTATTTTTTACAGTTTGAACTTTTTAGCATGAATATTTATGATACAATGAAATCTGCTAAGATACGGGAAAAAATTAAATTAATTTCTGAATAAATGGCTATTGATATTTTTGTCGATCACCCTAGTGCTTTTTGGAATAAGAAAAAGCACATTGTCACTCTTCCATATGAAGATAACTTTTCTAAGGATGATATCCCATCCAAATCACGGCCTTCTTAAATGAATGCCGAATTGGTTGAATTCTGCAAAAAAGAAATTGATAATCTGTTAAAGAAGGGTTTGATAAAACCTTCGAAATCCCCTTGGTCTTGTACTACATTTTATGTTAATAACACTGCAGAAAAAGAACGTGGTATTCCTAGGTTAGTAATAAATTACAAACCCTTGAATAAATATTTAAAATGGATTAGATATCTTATTCCAAACAAGAAGGATTTACTGGAAAGATTATATAACGCCAACATAGTTTCAAAATTTGATTTAAAATATGGTTATTGGCAGATTCAGGTGTTTAAGGAACATACTTACAAAACTGGTTTCAATGTTCTTTTTGGGCAATATGAATGGAATGTTATGCTATTTGGTTTGAAAAATTCCCCTTTTGAATTTCAGAAAACCATGAATGATATTTTTAATCCTAATATGGATTTCATTATAGTTTATATTTATGATATATTAGTATTCTCCAAGACATTTGAATTGCATATTAAGCATTTTGATATTTTTAAGAAAATGGTGATACAAACTGGTTTGGTGATATCTAAACCAAAAATTAGTTTATTTCAAACAGATGTTCGATTTTTAGGACATAACATTTCTTAAGGGAAGATTACTCCTATACAATGATCCATTGATTTTGCATCTAAATTTCCTAATGTTATTATAGACAGAACTCAATTGCAGAGATTCCTGGGAAACTTGAATTATATTTCCCCTTTTTATAAAAACTTATCTCTTGACTTAGCCCCTTTATATGACAGGCTAAAAAAGGATCATAAAGGTTTTTGGACTGATAATCACACAGATCTTGTTAAACGTATTAAACAGTGTTAAAACTTTGCCCTGTTTAACTTTAGCCAATCCTACATGGCAAAAAATTATTGAGACGGACGCGTCTTATATAAGTTATGGAGGAATACTGAAATAGGTTAATCCCCATGACAAATCCGAATACTTGATAATATTTCATTCCGAAAAATGGACTGAAACCCAGAAAAAATATGCTAGTGTGGCTCATGAAATGCATACAATTGTTAAGTGTGTTTTGAAATTTCAAGACGATTTATACAATTAATTTTTTTTTATAAAAACTGATGCTCAATCTATAAAATACATGTTTGATAAAGACTTTAAACATGATACTTCAAAATTTATATTTGCAAGGTGGCAAGCTCAATTAGCCCCTTTTGACTTTGAAATTCATTATAAAAAAAATTGATAATTCCCTCCCTGATTTCCTATCTAGGGAATATCTAAATTAAAAATGAATTTTTATACTTCTTTTCTTACTGAAAAGACCATGATCACCATCTTAAAGGTAATATCGTTATACAGAGATTTACAAAATCTTATAATTGAAGAAATTATCCATGATTTGGTTGAAGAAGAATTTTATGTCTATGATTATGAAGAGGTCAGAGTAATTTTTTATGAACATGGATTCGATATATCTACCTTAAACTAATTGTTTTATTTGCAGTATGGATCTTCCATGGCAATTGGCCAGAGAAAGAGATAGAGGCAAATCAGGAGGAAAATTTCCTCTGAGGGAAGATCCTCTCCAGGAAGATCATATTCTCAAGGATCGTCATATGAATCCTCATCTAATTCTCCAGTTATACAAATGGGAAACAAGAGTTTAATAAAGTCTAAATAATGCAAAAAGACAAACCATCGTCATCTCTTTCAATTCATATGGAAGATATTTCAGAGGACAGTCCATTATATGGACAGTTACAGGCATACCTAGCCTCACAAAAGCAAAGTTATACATTTGCTTCTATAGCTAAAATAGAAGACAACAATGATATCAAGTCCTACGAAAAAATAGAAAACAAATAGATGATATTACTTGTTGAAAACTCTGAGATTCAGAGGAGAGATGAACCATAGAAGATATTCAGAAATATTTAATGAATAACTTATATTTACTGGGTGAGTCATTTAAATCCCGTACATATTATGAGACTATTCTCACTTCTACAGGTAGTACAGATTTTGAGCACTTTACTGGGTATAATATAGAAGAGAATGTTTATAACTTCTCAAAACTTATTATTAAATGGATTATATCCATTGAAGATTGGGGGATGACTACAATGACCGAAAGACAGATCAGTCTTAAAGGATCTCGTATAAATTTTACTTATTGGGATTATATCTAGGCCTTTGATAAAGTGTTTTTTTATAATAATGATCGACATAAACATTCTTGGTTTATGAAAATATGTGCAAAGATAACCAATTCCTAACTGGTTTTTGAACTGGTGGTCATACCACAGTCCAACTACCAAGATATTACCGGATCAATTTCTTTAAAACTAAACGGGCTATATCACTCAGATCATATCTGCAATCTCAAAAAAAATTGATCAAATCTACTTCTTTATTGAATTTTCAATTCTATGGATACACAAATGGGCTCCAGAATTGGGATTCACAGAAGAGCAGATCCCTTGTCTATAAAAGGTATTTTATAATATTTTTTGGGATAAACTAATAAGAACAAATCCCAAAACAAAACTTTTACATGGATAAGAACTTCTGGACTCTATTAAAATTAAAGTTTAGGAATATGCAGCAGCCTCTCAAAAGGAAATTATTGAGGACAGTGCGATTAAGCACATTCCTAGAAGGATTTCCGTGCAAGACGAAGATAGAATTAAAATGATAAAAAAATACTTGGAAGAAGTTAAAAGAAATCTACTTCAAACTGTTAACCAATATGATAAGTCAGACACTTCAATGAAGAGTGTCACTAGCGATGATATCGCCAAAGAAGATATTCAGAACTCTCAGCTTATTCCCTCAGATAAGACACTATCTGACGATGGCACTAGACAAATGGAAGAATTCAATAGAAAATTAAAAGGGAAAGATAAAATATAAGTTATACTATTTACACAGTAATTTCACTATGCATGAGACCCGTATGTGGGGCTCATATTACTGTTCATACTATTTACACAGTAAATACGTTGTGCAAGGGACCCAAATGTGGGACCCATATTACTGTTCATAGATTCTTTTCTTTTCCTATATATAGAAGCCTTCATTTATTAGGGAAGGCAGAAGAATTTTTTTTTTAGAATTCTCTCTCTACTTGTAAATTGCTCTCTTATTTTGGAGTATGAATAAAGATCATGAATAAAGATCACTGTAAAATACTATTTCGGCCTTGCTTTCAGCCATTAAAGGTATTTTAATTGTTCTTTTATTTTAAGTTATTTACTTACTTTCTCTCTCTCTCCGGTCGTGGCTATGTCCGGTTAAATAGTTTTCACATGGAGATCTAACTTCGCTTACATAATAACTATGAAAGATCCAGACTCTATCAAAATATAAAGGAATTTCTCTATAGTTTCTTAGTTTAGTTCCGAGATGGTGGTACATTCAAAGTTAGTACTGTTTTTGTTGGCTTTGTCTTAGTGACTACGTCCAGCAAGCCGTGACTCTTAAGCCCGTTAAAGATGAAAGAAAAGGGCATCCTTTTTCACGGTTAGAATCGCTAGACACATGGGCTCAACTCAAGTATGTATTAAATTCTGATAGTCCCTTTGCTCGGGTAAAGATTAATACTTCTATACATCCAATAAGCTGTAAGAAATTCTCGTATATTTTGATTCTTCCAATAGTAGAGGTCTGGATGGCCGCGTTGATTACCACCAGCCCTCATATCCTGTTGTCACACCCCTTTTTCGCCTAGGAATCCGAGTCGAAGGGTTTTTTCAATTAAAGTGACGATATTGAATAGGAATTAATTTATTTATTTTTAGAGTCGCCACTTGAAATCGAGTTATGGTGTTCCAAGTCACCTTTTTGAATCCCCAATCAAAAGAAAATAACTCTTTATTAGTCTGTGAAAACAGAAGATCGGGTAAGGAATTCTGTTGACCGAGGAGAAGGTGTTAGGCACCCCGCGAGTCCCGTGGTTCCAGCACGGTCACTTTTATTGACTTATACTTAAACTATTTTGCTAAATTATGTTAAGGGCTTAGATTTGCTCATTTTTAATATCTAAAATTTATCTGTTATTTTATATCAAATAAATCAATAAAATTAATTTTTAGAAACATATTTGTCAAGGTGCATTAAATTTCTAAAAAAGATGTGTATGCCGCATTCTTCAATTGAGACGAATGTTTTAAAACGAGTCTAAAATTTGTCTAGCATTAAAGGCGTGCCTACTTGAAATACTATTTAATCTTAAGTAAAATTTAATTAAGCGATTAGTTAATTTAACAAAAATAATTATCTTAATTTATTAATAATAACAAATAAATTAAAATAATAACAATAATAATAATAATAAATAATAATAATAATACCCTAAACTAATTAGATTATTTCTACTTTTGATATAATCTCCAAATTTATATATATATTTCTTAATTAATATAAAAACTAAAATACTATAAAACCAATATAGTCAACTTAATAACTTTTCTTATCACCATAAATAAAGTTCAACATTAAATCAAAAAGAGACGGTGTCCTCGTCGGTGTCCGAAATTTGCTGGAAAAAGGGGGTTATCGGCATGGAATGTTTGGCCATCATATTTGAAGTTTTTCGATGGAATAATAACGGAAGTGATGGTGAGGGGAAATACCGGTGGTTTTTCACCGGTTTTGGAGAAATTTTTATCAGATTGGTGACAGAAAGTGAGGGAGTAGGAGCGACGGCAAATTTGGCAATTTGGTTCGTCAGTTGAATGGCGTTTGTTTTTTATCTAGCTGAAGGAAGGGATGGCGGCTGTGACGCTATTTTTGCCATTATCTTGACACCGGAACCGACCACAGGGATTGGATTTTGGTCGAGGGAGCCCGATGATGGGCAGATCTGATTGTTGGTTCGTCAAAATTGACCACTGGGTTGAATTTGTGGAGTTTTTCAGTGAAAAAGGCATTTTCCGGCGAGATCTCATCGCCGAAAAAGTAATAGACGTGGTTGTGGAATATTTGGTTGGGGTTCCGCACATTTGTCTATTTTTTTTTTGCTTTTCTTTTCATCGTTTTTACTCTTTTGTGCATGCCTATGTGTGTTGATGTGTGTTGTAAAAATACAATGTTGATGTATGCAGTATATTTTTGAATATGACTATTTCTCCTTATTTTCTTTTACTGATATATTCTTTCTTCACTGTCCGTGCATCCAATGTGTATACATTTTTTATTTTTGACATTAAATACATACATATGTCAATGTATTGCTATATTCGTTTTTCATAATTCAACACACTAAATAAATAATATCACATATCATCAATCATTAATATAAATTTGATAATAATTTGATTCACTAAAATATTTCATATAATGAATAATGCAAAATTGAAATAGAACCTGTTAATATATTAAAGTAAAATTCAAACATCGTCACCGAAAACTTTGATAAGAACTCCAACTTCAAATTTTTTTTCTTTTCTTCCTTTTATATGATGTTTTTGTTTTCCCTCTGATTTTTCTCTTCTCTTTCAGTGTTTTTCTTTTCAGTCTGCAATATAGTGTAGCATGATGTCTGCTAGACTAATCTACGTATATTTATTCTGGGATGGGAGAAGTCCTTAAATAGAAGAATTCTTTAGAGAAAAGTGTGGGGGGAACAGTCACTGGTTATTTTGAATTTGATTTTTTTTAATTGTATATATAGAAGATAATAATAATAACAAATTTATTTTAGTTATTTATTTTTTAACTAAAAATGAATTAAAAATAAAATAAGAGTTAAAATAATATCGGACTAAATATGAATATTTAATATTGAAATATATATATATATATTAAACTCGGAGAGAGTCAAAATCACGTGTCTATATTTTGCCCCTCTTTGTTTGAAATCTCGAAGAGTTTTTATACAAAGAAGTAGACAAAGAGATGATTTTTGACCCTCCAATTATTCAAAAAGTGAAGATAAAATAAAATAAAATAAAAAATGTGATCGAGTCCTGGTTTCGGACCGCCTACATATCCCGGATTATAAAGAAATCAGGTCACGTAGAGTTCAATGGTAAAAAGGTGAGAGAAAGAGATAAAGGTCGAGTGAGGTTCGATCAAGTTTTCGGTTCACGACTTTTGTTTTTTACATCTAAATGATTCGCAAAAACAAAAAATGAAAAATACAAATGAAAGATGCAATTTCTCTAGAATCTTGATTTGAATTTTCATGACTTGAACTTGAAAATTCACCCTATTCTTCATGCTGACTCCTGATTTGCTTTTTTTTTTTCTCTTCACCTTGTTCGTTAGGTGGGCTCCTAATTCGTTACTTCTTCACCCTGTTCCTTAGGCAGACTCCTGACTTGCTATTTCTTCACCCTGTTCTTCAGGCGGGCTCCTGAACTTTTTTTTCTTCACTCTATTCTTCAGGCGAACTCCTAAACTTTTTTTTTCTTTACCTTGTTCTTCAGGCGGGCTCCTGAACTTACTTTTTCTTCACCCTGTTCTTCAGGCGGGCTTTTGGACTTTCCTTTTTCTTCACCCTGTTCTTCAGGTGGGCTCCTAGACTTTTTTTTCTTCACCCTGTTCTTCAGGCAGGCTCCTGGACTTACTTTTTCTACACTCTGTTCTTCAGGCGAGCTCCTGGACTTTCTTTTTATTCACCCTGTTCTTCAGGAGGGCTTCTGGACTTCTTTTTTCTTTACCCTGTTTTTCAGGAGGGCTCCAGGACTTTTTTTTCCTCATCCTGTTCTTCAGGCGGGCTCCTAGACTTACTTTTTCTTCACCCTGTTCTTCAGGCGGGCTTCGGGACTTTCTTTTTCTTCACCCTGTTCTTCAAGCGGGCTCGTGGACTTCTTTTTTCTTCACCCTGTTCTTCAGGCAGGCTCCTGGACTTTTTTTTTCTTCACCCTATTCTTCAGGCGGGCTCCTGGACTTTCTTTTTCTTCACCTTGTTCTTCAGGCGGGCTCCTGAACTTTTTTTTTCTTCACCCTATTCTTCAGGTGGACTCCTGGACTTTCTTTTTCTTCACCCTGTTCGTCAGGCGGGCTCCTGTACTTCCTTGAGGGTTGATCAAATATTTTATATATTTTTTGATATTTTTTGTTGTTAATTATTGTGATTTACAGTATTTTCTTATGTAGTTTTCGAATAATATATATGAACTCTCTGCTTCACTTTCTGATTTATGTGACACTAATTTCTAATTTGTTATCTGAAGAGTCAAATAATCTTTTTTATATATTTTTAATTTATTTTACTTTTAAATAATATTTGTTATGTCCAATAATAAAGCTTAGAGCCGACATGTTTAATTACCATTCAGCCCTTTATATATGTCACTGGATGGCCCGTGCCCATGAAATGCACGGGCATATCACGTACAGATCAAAAAAGGTATGATGTTGAGAAAAATAGTTTATTTTTTTATTGTTTTGTAGTTGCGAAGAAAAAAAGCAACATCATCAAGCTAATAATGATATAATACACTTTACAGTATGTACATTCATTTGTGAAACAAAATGGTACAATACTTTGTCAAGATTGCTTCCATGAGAGAGGGGGGGATCAATTAAACTATCCATGTTTTTGTAGGATGTCCCAACTAATACAGAAGCGTACCGCTAGAATTGAGGAGAATTTGAATTTTTGACAGTTTTCATACATCATCTTAATATCCACTGAAAAAAGAACAAAACATTAGAATCATAAAATAAAAGACCTATTATTTAAGATTATCAATGTCCGTTAAAATAGAGGAAGATATACAACAATTTTAAAAGTCAACAGATAAGAAGCAAGAGAGCTATGAAGTTCAAAGCAAAAGGAAAAATATTTGAAAAGTACTGCATCATGACGGTAAACCAGAAGTTTAGTATTACTACGGAAATTTTACGTAAGTCCACCCTAAAACATTAACCTAAAGAATGCAGTAGTAATACAATTTTCAGCAGCATTATGCAATCCAAAATATGAACCATTAAGGTTCTTTTAACGCAGTAAGCGGATTACAAGCATAAAATTCCTATAAGAAGCAATTATTTTTTATTCCAAATAAAAATGAAAAGAAAATTATCTTATATTTTGATCAAAGTGAATATGACTGGTGGGTAGATGAGTAAAATTACAGAGGAACATATAAAGGACAATTTAGATGGATTAACCATAGAGCAGGTAAACATTAAAGGTTTTTTGAACTTGTTTCCTCAAATATGTCAATTGTAATTGCTTGAACAAGGAAACATACAATGCAAGCAATCAAGGACAAGAGATTGTTCATTTTAGATCACCATGACAACCTCTAATGTTATACTTAAAATGCATAAACTCAACTACAATACAGACGTATACCTCAAAAACATTATTTTTCTTGAAAGAAGATGGATCATTGACACCACTTGCTATTGAGTTAACTCGAGAGGATGAGTAGTCGAGAACTGTTAGCAAAGTATATACACTGACAGACGGAATATTGTTGTTAAGAGTGGATAATAATTTATGTTGAAACCACAAAGCATTTTCAATAACATACTCCATTGTCAATTACAATATTAACAACATTTGTCCTCAAGTAAAGCAACAATTGTATCATATCATCTGCGTAACGCGAAAGAACCAACTTTTTTTTTGTATTTTGTGCTTTATGATGAAACTGCAATTTCCAAAATTTAGTTATAACAACTAATCCATGAGAAATCTCATTATATAAAAAATATGGATTTAATAAATTTATATTTCTACTGGTTAAATAGCAATATTTTTAAACAAATATTTCAGCACTGCAACCCAAGGAAATAGAGTACCCACTATGCACAAATTGGGCATAAATGAATTCAGGCTACTTCAGTAGAGGGGCACACTAATTGTTTACACATGGGTATCATTTATACCCATAAAAATTAACATTTGAACTATGTGAATGTAATGTATAGTTGGAGAAAAACTCACCAGTTTTATCATTTGAGAAATTTTAACTAACAATTTAAGAGTACTACCCTAAGTATCTCTGACTAATAATAATGAAATCTTAGGATTAAAGAGTATCTCATGACCTTCATTATGAGAAGTCTACAAACTATCCAAACTGCAAGCATTGGTGTCCCTTACCTTCATCAACACCAATACCATATTAAGCACTAGTCAAAATGAATAATGGAAAGGAATCAATAATCTATATGGAAAAGTATTATGGTGCTAACCTTAGATATTCTTCTTTGTATTGCTTTTTCAAGACATTGAATCACTATTTGTTTTCACGTATCTGATTTTGTTGGTGATCCATCCAGATATCTTATGCAGTATTTCTAGTAACAAATAAAGTTTATCATGAAGTCCACAAATATAGAGAGAAAACATTCTAGTTAGATGAAAAGAGACAAACCAATATAAGATTTTTGAAATACATAGGAAAATATAGCACCTCGTAAGTTTTTGGTCCGTCAGCATCTATACTGCTATGAAAAACCAACAAGATGTACAACTCCCAAAGTATTATATATAATACAAATTAGAAGTTTTAGGCAATTGTTACACCAAATTATCATTATTGAGTAATCATTTTCATGCCAATTGACAATATATTTTACCTTTTTGGATCATCCGATTCTTCAATTGTTAAATGTTAATAGTTCTTGTCTACAATCATCAGTTAATTAAGCCTTTCTCTCAGTTTGAGAGGCCACTATGTAGCGACATAATGGCATCTCTTAATTTTTACTATCTCTAAGAACATTGCATAAAAGTTTGTTGATTATAAGCAAATTTTCTGCGACAACAGTTGCAATGTAGCTAATGAAAGATATCAAGCTATGCACTTGTAGTCATCTAATATGTACTTCGTATTAAAAGCAATTCACCCGCACACTTTAACATTCACTAATACTCATCATATTGCATAAAAAATTGGCGAGGTCAACACTTTCTTTAGACAGTACACATTGTCTTCCACTTTCAATTAAGTTAATTAAAAGGTGGCTCATTCCTACCCCCAGTTGAACTTCTTACAAAAGGAGTAGAGAAACAATGTAGATCAGGAGACTAAAATTGAAGAACACCTTTAAAAAGGTCTAAATAAAAATATTATGAAAATAATATATAAGGACAAAACTAATAAATATAAGAAAAAAACAATATGCATGCGTAACCATTTTATTGCACAATAAAAATGAGGACAAAACTAATTAATATAAAAAAAGCAATATGCATGTGTAACTAGTTTATTGCACCGTAAAATTACCGAAATACCGTTGGTAGTCATTTAATAAGGAACAAAAAGATATTTATAAGAAATTACTACCATGTATATTTTAATTACAAAAGTTTAAATAAAAATATTATTAAAATGATATATGAGGACAAAGCTAATAAATATAAGAAAAAAACAATATGCATGAGTAATCATTTTATAGCACCATAAAAATGAGGACAAAACTAATAAATATAAGAAAAAAATATGCATCTGTAGCCACTTTATTTACTATTACTACTTATATAAGTGAAGGTTGGGGTGACTAAAATTACCGAAATATCCTTGATAGTCACGTCAACCTTCACTTATATATAGTAGTAATAAATTTACACATTTTTTATCTGACTACTTTATCATACTCCAAAATGGTGTTATAAAATAAACATTTTCACATAATTGCCGAGTTGTCTTGTTAATTCATTCACGTATATCCACAACTAAAAATCGTTTGGTTGGAAACAAGTTATGCTGGGATTAGTTATATTGAGATTAGTTATCCTGATATTACTTTTTATTAGTTGTTTGGTTTGTGGTACTAAAAACAATATGCATTACATTCTTTTTAAAAATAGATAGTTTATTTACAAAAATATTCTTCACCTCATAGCTTAATTATTTTCCTTCATATTAAACCATACAAAAGAAATTAAAAAGTTACTTTTTTTTAACTTATTAGTTTTTTACCCTAAAAGTATATGTTAAGAAATTTATGTTAATAATTCTTCAACGTGCATGAAGCTGTAACATTTTATGTTAAATTACTTATTTTGTCCTAAATTCTATAAAATATTGATAATCTCATTTTTAGTAAAAAAATTAATCATAAAAAAATGTGAAAAAGAATTACTCTCATTTTTTCATTATTTTTTGTATCATTAATTGGAGAGTCAAATTATATTTTTTAAAACATTAAATTTTCAAATATTTTTAGCTAAATATAAAAAAATAAATTTTTATTTAATAATTAAGCATGTATTAAGTTAGAAAGGAAATGTCAAGATACTTTAATTACTTGTCCATGATAAATTTGTTAGGAAATATGAAAATTTGGAATAAGATTAATAAACATATCTACAAAATAGAAAGACAATAAACCCTTGAATCAATTTTGAATTTGATTGTATAAATAGGAGTAGTTTTTATGGTGTTACTATCTTTCCATGATTCATTATTTTTGTAGCATTTAACAAGCTCATATAATTGTTCAAATTTAGCAAACGGATAAAAATTTGTAGAGTAATTAAAATTTAAATTAGGGATAAAATTCACACACACACACACACACACACATATATATATATGAAAAATTATAATCGAGAATTGGGAGGGTAATTATGTCTTTTCACGAATTTATCCCAAGGATAAATTAAGGTGGGATTGTTATACCACCAGGGATCGTTTGGTGTGAGGTATAAGATATAAGTTGTTCCGGGATAAAATGAAAGATTATTTTATCTCATGTTTGGTTGGAGGTATTAGTTAATACCGGGATAACTTATCCCACAGTTTACACCATAGTGATGGAATAAGTTATCCCATATGAATGATAGAATAAGTTATCTCGGGTAATTTCGGAATAACTAATCCCAAAATTAATTATTTCGGGATAACAATTTTCCAACCAAACGACCCCCAAATATATGAGTAACTTATCCAGAAACTATTTATTAGTACCGGGATAAGTTATCCCGAATTAGGCAACCAAACGAAGCACTAAAACTTTTGTACCAGGATTATTATTTTATTCCGGGACTATTTGTATTAGCACCTCACACCAAACAACCCGTAGGGGTTGTTTGGTGTGAGGTACTAGAGCAAATAATCCCGGAATAAAATAATAGTCCTGGGATAATTTTTTTAATGCATTGTTTGGTTGGTAATACTAGGAATAACTTATTCCGAGACTAATAATAGTACCGGATAAGTTATCCCACACATTTAGTGGTATAAGTTATTCCACCCTAATTTATCCTTGGATAGCATTATAAAATAACAAAACTATCCCCAAAACCTGTGATTTTCATTTCACACACACGTATATATTTAATTTATGAATATATTATACGTTAAATTTATTTGAATAATTATTATATTTATTTATATATTTTAATTTCTCTAAAAGATAATTAAAATGTCGACTCATTGTTGAATTATATATTTTAAACTAAATAGTTTTTTAATCACCTGGAAAGTGATATTATATATATCAATTAAAATAAATTTTAATATTTTATATTATATGAGTGATATGTATTTAAATAAAGTGACATAAATAACAGATCCTTTTTTACTTTAACAAACTTAAGTTGGAAGTTTTTATTTCAAACTAAATAAGATGTAGTAAGATTTTTTTTAAACACACACAACATAATCATGGGAAGACACACACAAAAAATTAAAGCTAAATAAGATGAAAGTTTATTTTTAAAATACACACGATATAATCATGAAAATGCACACACACACAAAAAATTAAGCTAAATAAGATGAAAGTTTTATTTTTAAGAATAAATATTTAAAGCTTGAAAAGAAATATAATATATAAAAAAAGTTAAATAAGATGAAAGGTATTTTGGTAATCAATTAATTTATTCTTAGAAATTATACAATACATATTACTTTAAATACAACAAACCAAACATTCAATAAAAAATAATCCATCATAACTACTCCCAATATAACTTATCCTATCATAACTCAATATAACTTATTCCATCATAACTTATACCAATTAATCTTTAATAGCTTAATTAGTTAGTTGCTTGAACTTTCACCTTATTAGCGACAGTCCCACATTATAATTCCCTTCCCCTATCCCCATATTTTTTTAAAAAAGACATCATAACTTATGTCATCCTAACTATTCGCAAGCAAACAACCCACTAGTATTATTTTCATCTCCCACTCTTCCCATTTTTAATTACACTACAAAACCCAAAAACCCTTGATCCAAAACCCGAAAGTCCAATTCATTTCCTCCTCCCGTAGCCACCGCCTACCTCCACTGCTCCAGCCAAGTCCGGTCATCCTCAAATACTCACCACCGCGTCCCATATACTCTCCTCCCCCCTCTCCACTCCCCGTTTCCTACTTAAAACTCCAAATCCCAAAGGGTTTGAATATGTTGGAAGACTAGGTAAGTTCACCCGTCAGCCTCCACGGTATGCATCCGAAAAGAATCTGAATTCGTCTCCGGTATGTTCTGCGTGTTCTTTTTTTCATACTCAAACTCAATTGATTTCTTTTCTTAGCTGATTTTGAGATTTGGGTATTGGTGTGGGTTTAATGATTAAGTTCTGATTAATACTTGTCCTATGTTACAGCCCCAGTTTCGCTTAGGTCCCGGTTTGATTCTATACTCATGCTCGTTGTATTTGATTACATGCGTCAAAATTTGAAATCTTATCGTGACTTGTTTCGAAAACTCATTTTACCAGAGTCTATCTTGATTTCCATGATCATCTAGAGTTATAAAGTAGCCTTGATTCATATGATGATATGGTAATTTTGCCTAATTTGCCTTCTTTCTTGCTCAAGTTTGATTATTACAGCCTCCAACGTGGATATATTTGGTTAACATTGACTAATTCGTGATAAAATGGATTCGATTGTCTAGATGAGATCCCTATTGATTTATGCTCTCACTTGGCAACTACTTTAACTGAAAAGTCCGTACATTGAGGAGTAATTGCTCAACCTCGTGCAAAGTCTTTAAAAAGACTTCTTAGACAAAGTGCAATGACCATCGAGCTATAAGTGTATCATCTAGATCACTCCCTATGTAGAAGGAAAAATTTTTGGGGGGAGGGGGTTTTCCTAATGGGATCACCCCGTTTAACTAAAATAATACTTTGCAACCGGATTAAGGATTGCTTATATTATTCAGCAGGCACAAACTATCATCTCCTACTACCTGCCTAAGTTTGGTTATTAGTTTTTTTTATTAAACCAGTGTTATCAAAAGCGAAAAGCACAAAAAAGTTGTAAGGTCTGTTGGGGCTTAAAGCGCAAATAGAAGCGTGGACTTCAATTAAAAAGGCACAAAGGGAGAAAAAATAAATATTTATGTTTAGTCCAAGACTAATAATTATAAGCATGGATGACAAATATCTGAACAAAGAAATTGAGAAACAATTATGATAGAGTGGAGCATCAATTGTTTAGTGGTGCCTTTTCGGAAGAGACTCATTGGCAAGGAGAAGTATGTCTTAAAACCTTGATGATGATAGTGAAGCGCACATAAAGCGAGGCAAAGCGCTCAACACGTTTTGAGCCTCATTCTCGGGCTTACGCGCGCCTTTGATTAGACCTAGAATCTCACTTAAAAAATGATAAAACTAACACTCCTAAAATGCCTACCCGTTCCAACTTAGGGTCCAAGAGGCATTGGACTTACTATTTTTGATGTGCGTCTAGACACAGAGAAATCTTAGGTTGCTTAATTAGACTCAGGATTAGGTCAAACAGAATAAATAGGACTGTGGGACAAGTATCACACAATGGTTTTCAAGTAAGCAAGCCTCTTGATTAATTAAAGCCGCTAGGTGATAAATTAAATCCTATAGGCATGATATCTTTTGATGAATGATACTTAAGCTGGCGATGCCATGAAACCATCATTTCCTATGGACATAATATCAAACACTGTTAATTTATGAGGGCATGCTTCAATGCAAATTAATGTCTATATGCATTGTTTCTAGCTGTATGAGGATACTCAACTTCGACCAATCTAGATAACATGAATAATCTCCTATGGATGGGTTATCCAACCGGAAGCAGACATGCCAAATATGATGAAAAAAATATATCCTAAATGTGATTCTGCCAATGAGCATTAACTAAATGAACATGCTCCACATTTTTAACTTCTAGCCATAACTTTTATAAACATGATTTTCAATAACGCTGGAAATTAACCACGATTCGGCTGGACATGCTGAAATTTTTGGATAATGCATTATTTAGTTCATTATAAAAATGATTATTTTGTGTCAAACTTAAATTTTTAATAATTTTTAAAGCTTATGGATATAAATCATGTTTTGTGTTTTTTCCGAAAAAGAGTAAAATATGTTTTCCAAAAGCTATAGCTAAATACATATTGAAACATCATTCAAACTCTATCCAAATCTAATTTTCCAAAAATATTTTGAAATTTATGGCCAACTCTAGCTTGCAGACCATGAATTTGAGGTCCAAGCCCAGGTATACTTAAAATACTTTTTATCCTCCTCCCTAAACAAGAGCATACCAGGGTGATTCATTTTACTTGGTGTATGATGGGAGAACACTGCTTTACTGTTGCTAGTTTTTTTTTTTAAAAAATGCAATTTTATTTACAAATAAAGGTGATTACACAGATAACAGATCAATTCCAATTTTACTGCTTAATTCTGCATAAAATCATCAAACACAACCAAAGTCTTCAAAAATCTTTACATTAACAATTTGGATCATCATCCTCTATCTAAATTCACAGATCAACATTCGGGCTCTCTTTGGGTTCATCAAACTTCGGTTCATTAGCATCAACAACAGTATATCGATCTTTTCTAGCATCTTGGCTTGATTTGGGGGTAATTTTGGAGCTTTTTGATGTGGTCTTCAATGATTCTTTTGCTCAAGTGAGAATTTTGTGTGTTTTACTTTTGCTAGTTAGTCTTGATGCTCCCTGAAAAAACTCAATGGTGAACAAGGCATGGAGAATAATCCCAAGGTCCCTTCTTGAAACTGTCCTCAACAACCATGCTCAACACCACCGTGTACCTCAACCCCTTATCCTTCACGGCCCTCGTGGCGTCGGCAAAACCACCCTCATTCTCGAACGTAAGTAATAGGTCTAAGTTAGACATGGATTTGGTATTGATACAATCAGGAGGTGACGGGTTCAAGCCGTGGAAACAGCCTCTTGCATAAATGCAAGGTAAGGTTGCGTACAATAGACCCTTGTGGTCCGGCCCTTCCCTGGACCCGGCTCGGGCTGCCTTCCTTCTAACAATTGTGTTTGGCAGGTCTCATGGGTAAATGGAACAGTGGCCCTCATATCACAGGCTACATAGACTTTGCTGAATCTGTGAAAGATCATCACCCAATTCATGGACAATCATTTCCATGGGGTTCTTGGTCCAACTGTTCACCGCCTTCGTTGCCTTTTCTTACAACGCAACTTGAAACCTGTCTTGAATCAATGACCCGCAAGGGTATTAAGCTTGGAACTATAAGTTCTCATCAGATATTTGCTGTTTTAAGTAAATGGCATGGGATCAGTACAGCACTTAAACAGATCCTAAATGGTAGTAATTTCAACCCCAGAAAGGCTGTTTCAGTTGGGAATAATTCGGTATTGAATTTATGGGAAAGAGCTGTTTTTGCATCAAGTGTTCGGTTAAATGCCCAAGAGAGTGGTGGGTTGAGTTTGGAGGAAGAAACATATTATAGGGAAGCAACATCAGCTCTGAATTTGGCTAAAGAGGTTATAAGGGTGCAGCAAAAGTGGAGTGCTAAAGCAATCAAGCATTTGAATCAAACTGGCGGGTTTTCGAGGTCGTTGGCAAATTCAGCAACTGATTGGCCCTGTTTGTTATTGGAACTCCTTTCATCTGCTGCTGAAATAGATTATTTTCAGGTAATCTGAATGTAGTTGGATTTTTTATTTTATGCAATTACAGGAGCTTAAATTGTTTTTTTGTATAAGAAAAATGGCCATTTATATGTATTGATGAGAAGTATGAGTAGGGAGCTAAAAATGATGTGCGCCTAGTTAGCACATTCTTCACCCTGTACTCTCATAGCCAAAGGCTCTGAAATATGAATAACTTCTGTCTTGTGCTTTGCATAATATTGATGTTTTCGAGGTTGGACATGTAAAAATGAGTAGCCGAAGCTGGTCATAAACAATATTGAAGTTCTAAAGAATGCAATGCGGACGGATGATTCTACAGTCTGTGCATCCATGTATCATGATAGTCTTATATGGAGAATAATAGCCTTGGGTGCAAATGAGAGGTCTCTTCCAGTTATTCTTGTAACATCTGATAGGTAACGCAACACAACTTTTTCTATTAGCCTAAGACCTGCATTTGTGATGCATCTCAATGGACCAAGCTGTTAAACTTAAATTTTATAATGTTCAGTTGCGTCATTTTTGAAATGCAATTATTATGTCTAAGACCTGCATTTGTCATCCATCTCAATGGATCATGTCGTCAAAGTTTTCATTTTATAATGTTCAGTTGCATCATGTCTTTAGAAATGCATGCATTTTCTTCCTCAATGTTATATCTAGCATCTAGATAAGTCATACAAAAGTAGAATTTATATGCTTCCTCTCTTATTTCAGAAATTTCAAGTTCAATAGTCACAGAGTACATATACAGATAAAAAGAAATGTAGCACTCCAACTTCCTTATTCTATAAAAGAAATGCTGTAAAGTAATATGCCTTATACCAAAAGAAAGGCTTTAAAGTGAGATGTCTTTTGCGGTTAAAGTGCATGAACTGTAGAGTAATATAATTGGCTTGAGGTGGTCTGGGTGAAGTGCTACCTATCCTCCTTGGCACATTTGATGCATTTTTAAACCTGGAAGCATCCTCTTGATCTTCTGTGAATGAGGAAGCTAAAGTACAAGTTACTCCATCCAGTTCATTTTTACTTCTCACTTATTTCTAAAGTGGATTTCCATTTTTGCTCGTCACTTTTGACATATCAAGAAAAGGAAAAAAAAAATTCCTCAAATAAGCCTTAGCATTAATTACTTATTATTCCTCAAATGATTTTTGAAGGCTTAATACAAACATCAATTAATAGGGATAGTGAGGTAAAATAGTCATATCAATTATTGTTTTCTTAATAGGCGTGTCAAGTCAAAACGTGATTAGTCAAAATGAGCGGAGGAACTAGTTGTTTCTTTGAATAATTACAATTACCAAGAAATCTCTAAGGGCCAGTTGGCGCACTGTCTGCACTCTGTATGTAATGTGCCCCTCTCCTCTACCCATCTCCACTTAAATATCAGTTTTTTTTTGTGATTTGTGACATAGACCTAACATACACATCATGTGTTACGTTGTTACTACTAGACCAAAGCCCTGGTGGCACTACGAGTCGGTTTTCCATTCAGTAGGTTCCAAAAGAATGACCCATATCCCAGGATTTGTGCAAAATGCATGCCTTGAATGGAATATGTGAATTCATGTAAGCTTCAATGGTCAACACGTTTAGGACGGTTTGGAGGTGAAACTCCATTGTAGCATCAGGCATCATCAACGAAACTAGTGCATAATTCGTACCATACAGGATTCTTTATTATTGCTTGTCTAACAGGGGAAGTTGATGCTCGTGTAGGAGAAAACTGTAGTTGCATGTAATATCACTTGCAATATAAGTATCTTGCTTTGCAGCGCAATAATACTCGTGCTGTTTCACCAGCCCTTCAGTAGTTATATTCAGATTTATGTTGTACATGCTCCGAAGAACTATCTTTAACTTCCTTTTAATGCAATTTGGAGATTCAACACTAAGCAAGAAAATTGTTGCAGCTACTATTCATATCGTGCCTACATGGATTTTGGATTTCCGGACATTTTCATCTCACGTGAGGTAAACACATCAGAATTATTTACACTTACTGCTCCACCTCTCAATGGATGTCAATCTTTTGTTTTTTATCTTATCAAGGAAAAAGAGAGAGGATGTGAACCTTTTGTGCAACTTTTTTATATGTAATGCTTTGGTAAGAAACAAAATTGTTACGATGCAGTTCAAACCTTTTTCTCCTGTCCTGTCTTTGATGGGTGGATCTATAAAACTATAAAGGATTTTCTCAAGCGCATGCTTATTGCATGTTTTCTTCACTTTCCCTCTTTGTGTTGTTTATTAAATTGCATGTTTCTTCATTGAAGCGATACCGGCGCCATCTTTCTATGCAGTGACTAAATTTAATATGCAATTTAATTTATGTATGTGTTGTTTCCAGTGGCTCCATTTTCACTAACAGGGTTCATAAGAGAATCTAAAAACTAATCGAAGGGGGTTCAATATCTAATATATATACATAAAAAATCATTTTAATCATGTATATCATAATTTTCCGCCGAAGGGCCCCCTAACCCAAGTGTAGATCCGCCACTAGTTGTTTCTGTTTGTCTAACACATCTAACTAAATTTGCTTTTTTCCTTCTTGTGAACTATGGATGTATCTACCTTTATTTTTATTTTTTGATATGTAGCTATTATACCACTTTGTTGGGAATGCAGACATTTGGGTGGACTCCTGCAGAAGCTAAAATGCATATGGTTGGTGACTATTTTAGTCAGTCAGAGGTATAGCCTTATGTACACCAGATATGCAATCATAAAAATATGCCTTCTGGCTTAAATTATATCATCATGATTATTTTGTGTTGGGTGGATTTTGATCTTGCTTATACTGCAGTGGAATGTGATTGTTGAGGTGGTAGGGCCGAATCCAAGGCATCTATTTGAGATTTATGCTCTCAAGCTAAGTAATTACTACCAAAAGTGAGTACTATGTACTTTATTTTCATATGTTATAATTGATCTGTGGCAATAGGGGCTCCAGGCTCACTATTGTCATATAAATATTATGAAGTCCAGTCAATATAATGAGCGGCTGATCTGGGGTTGTTTTTCTAATAAGAGCATTGAAGTTCCAAATGTACGTTACTCAGTGAAGGGGAATGAGGTTGAGCAGTTTCATAGGTATATTAAATTAAACCATTTTTCTAGGAGAGGCCAACAGTACTGGTCATTTTGTGATAATGCAATCACTGCCAAAGTACAGCTTTGGGAACTTCCAGAAAAGCTGTCTATGTCATGGGATCTGCAGCAATTTACATATTACTTTTCCTTGGGTAAATAAAAATGAATGGGGTCTCCGGAAGAGTAGACTAAGGTAGGAAACATTGTCATATAAGACTTTACATACCATGTTTTGCAAGGGCACTGCACTTTATCGAGATGTTTCCATTGCAACCTCTATACCAGTCATCATTCATCTTGGTGGGGTTAAGTAGTACTTTTTGTTTTGGCTGAAGTACTATTCTTTTTTACTCATTCTATCCCAACTTAGATGTACAACACACATGTCATTCCTTCTTCGCAGTGTCCCACTTATTGGCTTTTATTCTTCTTGTATATGTGGTTAAATCTCATTAGATAGGTGGAGAAGTCATTTCCTGTTACCATATGAAATACTATGAAAGACAACATTGCCATCCTCTAATAAATTATTATCACATTCTAAGCACTCCCATATGTTGTGGAATCTAGGGTCATGAGTGAGAAGAGCAGTAAATTTGAAGATATCGTGGACGCGTACTTGGCATATCTTCAAGTAAGTCCCAGAATAAATTACACTCTTCAGTGCTTTTGGCTTTTAACTTTTCCGTTGTGGAGCTTTTACCCCATTAAGTGTATCAGCTGAAGTTTGTGAGTCAGATAAATAGAAAGAAAAAAAAAAATGGAAAGTCAACTTTTTAAAATCTACATGTCTTGGGGTACTTTTAAATCTATTGATTTGATCGAGATACTTTCTCTGAGTTCATTCATAAAAAGTAATAGCATGCAACTATTTGAGCTTGCATGTGTGTCACCAATTCGTGTTTCATTTGCCTTATTGTATTCATGTACAAAGTCCAATTTAGCTTTCGCACTAGCTATTTTACTTGATTGACCTTTTGTATTCACAAGTTCATTGCTATTAGTAATCTCTTTCATAAATTTATACAGCTCTACAACTAGGAATAAGGAAGATACCTGCGAAGACAATTGATGAATGAGTAGTGTGTTGAATTATCTCAAGGAAACTTGGTTGATTTTCTCTTCACTACAAAATCGAATGTGTTCTTACCATTTGGTAAAAAGTATTTGAGCTATGCGCCCAAGGTTGTGGCCTCACGGTCAATGACGTGCGTTGAGCACCATGAGGTATTAGGTTCAATTCCCAGCAGAAACAAAAATACTAAGTGATTTCTTTCCATCTGTTCTAGCCTTGATGGACAGAGTTACCTGAGACGTGTTGCTAGGTATTCTGTGGAATTAGTCGAGGTGCGCGCAAGTTGACCCAGACTCCATGCTTACTTAAAAAAACTACTTGACCTATATCCCTTTTAACTAGTTGTTAATTGGGCCTGGATCCCAAATCAATCTGTGTGAAGGCCTTTTGGTCCTGTTACTTCTTCTTGGCCCAATAACTGATTCTATGACATCCATGTTTATATTTCATAACCTAGTGAGAGTTCTGCCTTGCATCTTGATTTGTTTGGTCTAGAATGTAGTGTGATACATTATAAGGAGACTTTCCCATGAAAAAGAATTTAAGGAGTTTTGGAGAAAATTTACATCTTTGACATATCACTAGTATGTGAGTGTCTCTAGTTTTAGTGCTTTAGTTTGGAAGGGTGTCACATGCATTGGATTCTTAAGAGAATTACAACAACAAAAAAAAATAAATGCTAAAAACCACTGGATTGGAAATCATAAGATAATTAAGACAATATCCAAGTTACAGTAGGTGTGAAGCAGCTGGATATGTACGACGGAGCCAAGACTCGGGTTAGGACGGGGGAGGGGACTCGGAGCACTTTCCCGTTTTGATGGGGTTACACTAGGGAGCGACGCTTAGTCTGTTTCTTTTTGCCTTGGTAATGATGTTTTAACGCGGCAAATTCAAGGTGAGGTGCCTTATTGTTTTCTTTTGCGGATGATGTAGTCTTGATTGATGAGACTTGTAGTGGGGCTAATGCTAAATTGGAGGTTTGGAGCAAACCCTTGAGTCTAAAGGGTTTAGGTTGAGTAGGTCCAAGACGGAATATTTGGAGTGGAAGTTTAGCGAGGTGTCTCATGAGTCCGATGTGGTTGTTAAGCTTGATACTCTTTCTATTAGTACGAGAGATATTTTCAAGTATCTGAGGTCTATGATTCAGAGAATGGAGAGATTGACGAAGATGTCACTCATCGAATTTGGGTAGGGTGGATGAAATGGAGGCTCCCCTCCGAAAGCTTATGTGACAAAAAGGTACCAACTAAACTTAAAGGCAAGTTCTATAGAGTGGTGGTTACACCGGCTTTGTTGTATGGGGCGGAGTGTTGGCCTGTTAAGAAGATTCACATCCAGAAAATGAAGGTGGCGAGACGAGAATGCTTCGACGGATGTGTGGGTGTACTAGGAAAGAAGGATTAGAAATGAGGTTATTTGAGATAAGGTGGGAGTGGCTTCGGTGGAAGCCAAGATGAGGGAAGCGAGGTTGAGATGGTTCGGTCATGTGATGAGGAGGGGCACGGATGCCCCAGTGCGGAGGTGTGAGGTTGTTAGGGATGGTTTCAACCGAGTTAGAGGTAGACCAATAAACTATTGGAGGGAGGTTATTAGACATGACATGGAGCAGCTCCAGCTTACCGAGGACATGACCTTGGATTGGAAGTTGTGGAGGAGGCAGATTAGGGTAGAAGGTTAGTATGAGTTTAGGATGTTGTATCTTTTGTTGTATTACTTGGTGTATCTTGTTTATGGTGTTATTGGATATGTTAATTTCTATTGTATCTTGTTCTTTTACTATTTCTTGTCTAGATTGTTTTATTTTGACGGGAGTCTATCGAAAACAATCTCTCTATCTCACACCTGAGGTAGTGATATGGACTGCGTACACTTACCCTCCCCAGACCTCACTTGGTGGGAGTATAGTATACTGAGTATGTTGTTGTTGATTCTACTTTTCCATTTCGAAAATATTTCACGGTTGACATACGAGAACTATGAGAACTTCTAAATATTTGAAATCTTTGATGAAATCTAAGCCCTCATCTGCTATTCTTACCTGTATTTTAGGTAACAGTAGTTAATCCTGCCATGGATAGAGCATTGTCACTTCTACAGAAGTTTGCAGTTGATGCACGAAATGGAAGAATTTTGAAGAACAAGCTATGTTTTGGTGCTCCATGGAGACACCCTCCGACTTCTGATGATCCTACTTTGTGTCGTCAATGGGCTAAAATTCAACTTATGGATTTTGTTCAGTGTCTTGTGAATGCAGAATTTGGGGTATCTTTCATCTTGTTTTAGTTTTTAAGCTAATAAGCACATATTAGCTGTAACTGTCTAATATCCAAGCATAATATCCAAGCACTGCACTAAATTATTCAATGTGAAGAGCTTCTTTTCTTTCTCTATGTGCAAGTATTGTAGAGCTATTAATTACATGCTACTTTTTTGTTTTATTTCTTCCCTTAGAAATCATGTAATGATGCCTCCTGGCGTTACTTTCTGGTCTAATTTATCAATAAGAGCGAGAAGTATTAATACAAAAGGACCATCATTAAACAGCCAAACATCTGAATAACTCTGTTTGTGATTGTCTACATGCCTCATTATGTAATGCTTTATGTGAAGAATGACCTTATTGTGGCTTCTTACTTGGTACATTGCTATGTAAAACGATAAATTGGAAAACAAAAGTTATGATGCCATGTTTTTGTGCTTTTGTAATTGGGAAAGAAGACATTGCAAAACTTGTCCCCTAAATTTTGAAATATGGTCACTCTTTTGAGATGGTTCGGTCGTGTGATGAGGAGGGGCATGGATGCCCAGTGCAGAGGAGGTTGACCAGGGATGGATTCAAGCGAGGTAGAGGTAGACCGAAGAAATATTGGAAGGAGGTGATTAGACATGACATGGAGCAACTTCAACTTACTGAGGACATGACCCTAGATAGGAAGGAGTGGAGGAGGCGGATTAGGGTAGAAGGGCAGTAGGGGCGAGTGCGTCAGTGCTAGTAGGTAGGAGGACTTTGTCATCCGTGTTATTAACTCTGGTGCTAGTATTATTTCAGAATGTTTTACCGTCTGGGTGAGTCTTGTTTATGGTATTATTGAGTGTGGTAATTTCTATTGTATCTTGTCCTGTTACTATTCCTTTTCTAGATTGTTTTATCTTTGAGCCGGAGTCTATCGGAAACAACCTCTCTATCTCACCTCTGAGGTAGTGGTAGTGGTATGGGCTGCGTAAACTTACCCTCCCCACACCCCACTTGGTGGGAATATACTAGGTATGTTGATGTTGTTGTTATTGTCTTATATTTTGCTCCAATTTGCAGGTAAACTACCTAGCTGATTGTAGTCTTGAAATCTTTGATGATCCATCTGCTATTGCATTATTAGAGGTACTACCCATAAGTCAATTACACCTTTTCTATTGAGATATTTCTGTTTTTTTTGCAGTTTTCGTTACTGTTCTGAGTTTGATTTTCTTCCTGGGGTTGCTATAATATTTGTTGCACTTAGCTATAGTTCTATGATTATAAAAGGAGCCACTGTTATGAAGAAGGATGTGATGCCCTAAGAGGAATCAAGGTTACCAGAAGTACTAAAAAATTGACACTCCTGTTACACTAAGTTTTATGTTTACCTCCTCTTAGGTTGGTCTGCTGTATTCACAACGGGATCCATCATTCCTTCGACCTGTTTCTCGGGGTATTCAGAGATGCCTTGTTAGATGGTAGGATGTGCATTGTGTTCACCCTGGTTTTAGAACAAGTAAGAAGGATACACGTGTTTTACTCTTTCCGTTGTGCTACAGGCTTGTTCAAGAGAGAATCCAACTGCACTTAAAGAATTCACTCCAGTATCTTTGGCAGCGGGTGATACGTGGACGCAGTTATCGCCATTTGATGTTAGAAGTAGGATACAAATAGTTCATCAAGGTAAAATAATTTCTTATAAAACTTTTAATGGTGTCTGATATACATTTTTGACATGATTTGCCTTCTCACTAAGATATTGTCAGAAACAGATATTGAAAGCTCAACAAATATAGAAAGCTATAACTATTTCTATTTTTTTTAAAAGCCATCACCATCATAGCTTAAAGCTATTAGGGGTGTGTGTGTGTGCGCGGGGGAGGGGGGGGTGTGGCTTGACGCCTACCATGTTTATAATTTCCAACGGAAGTTACACAAAACAGAGGGGAACATGTACCTAATCTCTGTCAAACAACATATTGTGGAAATTTGGACAGCAAAATAGGAAAGGCTACTAAGTTATAACCTTTCACCCTGATAGCAAATTACAATATTCAACTAACAAAAAAATTACAAATGTCATATCTTCTTCTTATGCAAGGTAAGTGCCATCTATCTAGTTGAAACAGTCCCTTCACTTCTTCTTGGAGTTGTTGATAAGAGAAGTAGAAGGTACAATTTCCACTTGAAGAAGCTAACTTGGCTAGGAAGTCAGCCACTTGTTTGGCTTCTCTATAGCAATGTGAGATGCTTATGTCTGCCCCTTCTATAGTCTTGGAAGTTTGTTTGATGAGTTTTTTCAGCTTCAAATTGTTGGTGTCTTTTTCCTTGAGCATATTTGTAACCAACATTGAAGCTCCAAATCGTATTTGTCGTATCCAACTTAATTGCACCATTCTGTTGCATAGTGTGCTGCCATTGCTTCTGCCTGGTTATTGCTTTTACATTGAATTGGGACTGAGAAAGGCATAATGAGATGGCCAGTGTCATCTCTGAGAGCCCCTCTGATGCCAGCTCTGGAAGTACTCTCTTGTATGTAGCTTCCATCTGGGTTGAATTTGATCCTTCCGGTCATAGGCCTGGTCCATACAACTTGCCACCATCTAATAATAGGTCTGTTCCTTTCAATTCTTCAACAAATTTGAAACCATTTTCCTGTTAAGTCACAAGTTGGGAAGGCAACAGAGATAGCTGCTTTGATGTTCCATAAAATTTGCACTTCCATTCTAGTTGTCAAAAAATTTGTCTGATCTCCATATCTACAGGATGTCAAATTTTTCCAGACTTCCCATGCTTTACACATGGGATTGATTTGTTGTACCATTTTATGCACACTGTTGGCAGTGTTCATATTCCACCAAGCACCGAAGAAAATTCTAAGGTTTCCCCCGTGGTGATTATTTCCAAGGGGGTTTCCAAAGTAATTCCATATGCGCTATAGCAATCTCACTATCACTGAACACATGTTGAATTGATTCATTTTGAGGGTTCTGCAGCATAGGCATGTATTATTCATAGGATTACCAAGTTTTTGAAGCACCTCATCAAAAGGGAGCCTTTTTAGCAGCGTTCTCCAGGTAAGAAAGGATCTTTTGAAAGGTAAGCACTTGTGCCAAACCTTACTCAAGATGCCATCTCTCTGTCACACTTTTCTTATACTTTGCCAAGCAGAAGAATTTGTATATTGGCCATCCTGAGTAATTGTAATCCCCGTATTTCCCTAGCCTAGATTAACTCTCAGTACATAGGTGATCAAATATAAATTTTTCTAAATACTCAGTATTTTTCAGTTTAGAGCTTGCCATTGCGTAGGAAATTGAATTAGCTTTCCAACGATATAAAATTCGCCTAAATCCGATAATCGGGTAAGAAGTTATGGCTATTTTAAGTTTCAGTCGTTAAACACCGTCATTCAGTCCAGTAGCGCGTCGCGGAGTATGTCAAAATGACAATTGTCAGTTTTCAGTAAGGTACCGCGATACCGGCGCGTCGCGCCACAGCTATTTTCACAATTGTCAATTTCCAGTAAAGCAACGCGATTGTACCTCATCGCACCAAGCTTCCAGGTCCCATCCAGTATTGCAACGCGATCCACAGTGTCGTGCCACATTCCCAGTTGTCATTTTCCAGTGGCTTGGCGCGATAGTGGCGCATCGCGCCGGGGTAATTTTGGAAATTTTTGACGGAAATTCAAAGTTTCGTCTAGGGTTAAATTAGTCTTTTTCCATGATTTTATTACATCCAGATATGGGATTAAAGCCCTAAAAATGTTTGAGGTCATTCATTATTCAATTTTTTCCGAAAATCAAGAGCCTTCTCTCTACAATACAAAACCCTAACTTCAAGAAACCAAGAGTAATCTCAAGAATCTCACCAAGAACCTTCAAGGATTAATTCTCTCAGGTATGTTAGGTGTTCATCTATGGGTCCCTTCCACCCATAGAGTCCAAGAATTCGTTTTAAAACTTCAAGATTTATGATTTCCATGCTTGGAATTGAATGTATTCATGTTCATGATAGTAATTGGGATCCAATTCATGTTTAATTATAAGTTCCAATGAAATTAAGATAGTTATGTGGTGAATTATACGAATTGCATGCTTAACCTTTGATATTGAAATTGAATGTTGTATTCATGCTTACATATGTTGACCATTATCATGTAAATAATCCATGCTCCCCAAGTGTTTGCTAACTTGCCTATGTGAAGTAAATAGTGGAATCATGACATGTTATTACGTGGTCCCAATCATGTACAAGCTTATGCCCTACAAGTGTTTGATGAAATGCTTATGTGATTTGACTAGTGAAAGCATGACATGTTATTATGTGATCCCAATTCATGCACAAGTTCATGTATATCAAGTGTTTGACAAAATGTCTAAATAAATAAGTGCATTGTTAGCAAACAAGTATGGTTATGCCTTTATGATCATGTTATGTCTTTTTTTTATGCTATCGAGTCCTGGGGGTATTTAATACCCGACAATTGAGCTGTGTACCTAGAGCCAGTGTCAGTTACAGAATAGTATCAGTCATGTCCCAATCAGTAGAATCCAGTTAGTTACAGAACTCGGGAAACTCAGTATCAGTCCAGTTCAGTATACTCTGTTCAGTGTCTTTCAGTTGGGAGTAAGATTTAGCACCGAGCGAGTGCAGGGATGACGGCTTCCCCGTCAGAGAGGCAGAGTCGTTAGTAGCAGTCTATGTACTCCAGAACTGCGTAGCCAGCGTAGGATGAGGAGTGGCCCGTCAAACTAGGCTTGACTACCTCCCAGGGTCACCCGTTAGATTAGGCTTGGCTCCGCCCAGGTGTCACCGGTCAGTTAGGCTTGGCATCCTGGTTTTCAGTGTTAGTACCCGTGGCACGGTTTTCCAGCTGGGGTTACAGATTGGACCCCAATCAGTTTAGAGAGGGGCATATCGGTTAGATGATTACCTCCCACAGTTTCAGTCTCAGTTTAGAATTCAGTTCAGTTCTACAGAATTAGGACTGTCAGACATAATCACTTAGTATCAGTAATTCAGTTATCAGTAACTTTAGATATCAGTTACTTAGTTATCAGAATTCAGTACTTAGCTTCAGATAAGCTCAGTCACAGTATTTATTTACATGCACAGTAGTGCATACTTAGTATTTACAGCAGTATCAGTTATCCATGTACTCTCATGTCCAGTTACTCTATATCATTCAGTCAGTTATTGCTCATGTAAATGAATCCTTGCATTCAGCCTTACCTCATCTAGCATACCAGTACATTCTACGTACTGATTGCATACTCTTTCTTTGAGCTATGAGGTCTCATATCATAGGTTCGGACGCTCAGGTTCCTGACCGCGCTTAGACAGACTCAGTCAGTAGTCGCAGATTTAGTAGTGTCTCCATCTATCGAGGGCATACTTTTATTTCAGTATTTCAGTTGTTGGAGTTAGTTTGGGGCTTGTTCCATCAACTCCACTTTCAAATAGTTCAGATTAGAGGCTTTCAGACTAGATTTTTCAGATAGTATTCAGTTTTACGGATTGTTATTTCAGATGTTATATTTTATCAGTATTTTAGATTTTGAACCTTATGGCATTTCAACCTAATTCCGCATTTATTTCAGTATTATTATCCCGTGCTCACAGCAGATATCAGTCATGTGTTAACTTGTGGTCTTTCGGGATCGTAAGAACTGTGTGGTGACTAGGGGGTAGTCTCGGGTCGTTACAGTAATGTTCCAAAAAGCACAATCATTTTCATTAGCATCCCCAATAGGAATATTAGCAATATATAGGACAATACGTTCAGGGAGATCTTCCCTTAATTTATCCATGTTCCGGTTATCACCATCAATATAATCCATAACCTTGGCATTGTTATTATGCACATGGTCAGGGTATAGAATACCTAGTGCCCTTTTTCGCACTAATTGTCCCACCATGTCACAACTACCACTGTTAATTGTCCAGAAAGTGCTAGGTTCAACAACCTCTCTAGCATTCACCCTGAACTTCCAAGCTTGTGAATTATCGGGGGTCTAACTTTTAACAGTAGGATGAGCCCCGTCACAATACTTAGCTTTCATAAAATCAACCCAAAGAGATTGACTAGTTCTAAACCTCCCCCATCTTTTAATCGCCAAGGTTTTAGAAATGTCATGCATGTTTCTAATACTGATACCACCTTCATCTTTAGGAACACAGATTTTTCCAAGATTTCTAATGGTACTTCTCTCTGGTTTCATTAAACCCCTCAAAAAATCTAGCAAAATGCTTTTCTAACAGGTTAATAGTACCAATACCAATGGGGGATATAAACAAAGAATCACTTGAAAATTAAGGTCTCGGCACTAGAATCGAGGCACACTTTTGAAGTACCTTTTGGACTTTGAAAATCCATTCCGGTGGACTTCTTCCACCGGAACCTTCACATTTTTTTTTCATTCTTCTCAGATCACTCTTTCCTTCTAGTTCTCCTCCAGTTGATTCAGATGGATAACAAAATCTTTTTTCCCGGGGTGGGGGTGGGGGCAAATATGACATCATAGAGACAAGATCTAGAGTTGAAACTTAGTTTGATTGGGTGGAAAGTGCTTGGTTCCACATGAGGAGGATGGTTCTGAGCAAGGGAGCACTCATTTGGGTCTGCGGAAGACTCAGAGAAGCTTCAACCTTTAGGGGGGGGATCTTTAAAACATGGAGATGCAATGACTACTCAACTAGCATTTTCTTGTCTTTAAAGTTCAATAAAGTTCAATCAATTTGGGTGATTCGTATCTTTAATCTCAATTAAAGGCAAAGAGAGGGCAGTTATTATAGTACCATAAAACACATTTAAGGAAGGATGGAAAGGCTGGCAGTGAAAATAAATGTCTTTATTAATAGAGTTACATCTTACTCAAGGGTTAAGAAATACAAGGGGAGGCAGATTTATTTGCAGGTGAGGGGAGGGAAACTACTTAGAAATGTTCCATAAAAGCAAATGGACGACGACAAAAATACAGGTGGCAAAAAGAGAAATGTTCCGTAAAAGCAAATGGACAGAGACAGAAACAGAGGTGGCAAAAGGAGCTAAAGATTCGGATTGTGCTAAGATATTAATGACTAAAGCTCGCCTTGTTGATAAAGATTTGTTAAGTAGATGTCTAGTGGAAAAATTCGATGAGGGTGATGTTCCCATAAGAAATGACTTGAGAAGATGGGCCCAACAGACTTGGAAGGGTGCTTAGGGCATACCAATCTACGACATGAATGGAGCAATGTTTCTGTTCGAATTTCAGTCATCAAGAGCAGCGAAACATGTTCTGATGAGGGTCTGGAGAAGACAAGGAAGCCAATTACGTCTCCAGTCGCCAACGGCAGGTGCATTTCCAAAACAACAAGACTTTGACTGGTTCTAGGTGCGAGTATCAGGACTTCCCCTTCATCTGTGGTCTAGCTCGGTGATGAAGAAGATCGATGAAAGATGTGGGGAATGGTTAGAGACTGTAGAGGAGACCGATTTGAAGAATCATCTCCGATGGGTAAGAATTCGTGTTAGAGGTCTAACATGCAAGATTCCAACCTCTATTGAGAACGCTGACGGCGAATTTGTCTTCACTCTCCCCATCTGGGTAACAGCTCCAGCGACTTATCGAAAAAAAACCCGAAAGAGAGATCATATTGGCGGGAGAGAGGAAAAGGAGTGATTTTTGAGAAACTGGCCTGTCAGAAGTCTCGAGGTACAGAGATGTTGGAAAAGACAAGGATTTGGTAGTTGATAAAGAAGAGTCTAAAGCTGGAGAAGACAAAGGCTATTTTGATGATAACAATCACGTGAAGGGCACGTGTCAAGAGACCCTGGACGAGTGCAGGACCAAACAAACGCTTTAAATGCTAATAAAACCTTTTTGGGCCAGAAGCAGGCCAATCCTTTCTAAGGTTAAAGCAAAGCCCTGAGCCCTTTATTAATGAAATAAATGACTGGGCAAACAAATCAGAAGTCCAGAACGCTTTCTTTACATACAGAGAACATAGTGTGATGGTAGAGTGTGAAGCAAGATCATGAAGTTGGTGATAGTGAAGAATAGGGGGATATGCAGCAAATTGTTCTTCTGGGGGGATCCAACTCCTATTAATTGCGATGCTTCTGGGTGTTGTAAGATGCAAAAAAGAGGGAAAATCACTGGTTACAGAGCAATATTCTCAGGCTCAGTCAAGCATTGAAGCTCCTTTTGAAAGGTGCACAAAGGAAGCCAATGTGTTACTCCTAAAAATTGACCAGGAGAGGAATAAAGAAGAGAATCTTGTTTCGATTTTAGCAGAACATGGGGTAAAACAGACAGTAACTAAGGAACCGAGGAACTTGTTTTTCAATGTAAAATTCAAAGAAGGAGCCAAGGAGTGAATCAAAAAGTAGGGGTGGAAACTAGTCACCAGTTATAATGAAGCTCAATATCCTATCATGGAATGTGAGGGGGCTTAACAGGGAGGACAAGAGAAATTTGGTGAGGAGCGGATTACAACAAAGGGGTGCAGATATTATAGTGTTGGTGGAGACAATTGAAGGGAGCAGTGGGAAATCATATTCAACAGTTAGGGGGTAATGGAATTTGGATGGAGGCATTAGATAGTAAAGGGGGTATAATTATTATGTGGGATAGAAAATCTTGGAAGGGGGATATGTGGAGAGTGGCAACCAGATGATCACCTGTAAGTTGAGCGGCATCAATGTAGATGTCACTTGGTTTCTTACAATAGTATATGCTTTCTGTGATCGAAATGAAAGGAAGGAGCTATGGGAAGAACTAGGTGCAATGAGGAGCTTTTGTGAAGGACCCTGGGTGGTTTTTGGCGATTTCAACACTACCAAATTTCCTTCAGAAAAGACAAATTGTACTCGACTTTCGGGAGCAATGGCAGACTTCTCTAGTTGCATCAATGAACTGGAGCTAGTAGACCACCTTTATTTGTGGGGAGTCTTACACCTGAAGAGGAGGGCCAGATCATAAAAATGCATCAAGGATTAACAGGTTCCTGGATTCATTTCCATGGGACGGATTGTTTAATCAAATCAAACAGAGTTCCTTGCCTAGTATGGGTTCTGATCATAACCCAATTTTGTTGTCATGTGGGGATGACGTCTTCAAGAGGTCATATTTCAAGTTTGAAAAATGGTGGCTGAATGTGGAGGGGTCTAAGTCCAAAGTACAAAACTGGTGGAATTCTTTTAATGTGACGGAAAGGGCAGACTTTAAGTTAGCAACAAAATTGAGTCTATTGAAAGTAAAACTCAAAGAATGGAGTAAGGAGAATAAAGGTAATTGGAGGCCTAGAAAGGATCAACTTCTGGAGCAAATAGGAAGTCTGGAAGTCATACAAGAGGCCAGGCTTCTTACCGATGATGAGTTACTGATAAAAGCAGCACAATGGGCCATGGACTATGAAGAAGTGGCTAGAAATGAGGAAATCCATTGGAGATAGAGATCCAGAATTCAGTGGATCAAAGGGGGTGACAAGAACACAAAAGTATTTCCACAGAATGGCCACTATGCGACGCACAAGAGAATCAACACTATAGATTCTTTGTTGATTAATGGGGTTCTGTCCTCGGATTCTACGGAAATTAAGAGGTCCATTATGGATTTCTATCAAAATCTTTACAAAGAGTTCGAAAGTTGACAACCAGATTTGAATATTTTTGATGTTCAAACTATTACCATAGAGGAACAAGAACGACTTACAAGGAATTTTGAAGAGGAAGAGGTGTTAGAAAAGATCAAAATATATGCAGTAGACAAGTAGACAAGGCACCTGGTCCGAATGGTTACTCAATGACTTATTTTCAAACTTTTTGGGAAATTGGAAAGGAGGACTTAATGATGACCTTCCACAACTTCCACTCACCAGAAATTTGAAAAAAGTTCTAGTGCTACCTTTGTAGCTTTGATTTTGAAAAAGGCGGGGCAAATTATTTGAGAGACTTTAGACTAATTAGCTTGATCACAGAGGTGTACAAAATCATAGCCAAGGTTTTAGTAGAGAGATTGAAGAGGGTGATAAGCAAGCTTGTGAACAACATCAGATGACCTTTATTAAAGGTAGACAAATAACGGATGCTGCTTTAATTGCTAGTGAGTCTATTGACACTAGAATTAGAGGAGACATACTGAGGGTTATGTGCAAGTTGGATATTGAGAAAGCATATGACCATTTAAATTGGAAGTTCCTAATTAACACTCTTAGACAGATGGAGTTTGGAAATAGTTGGCTCAGTTGGATGGACTTTTGTAGTAAAACCACCACCAGGTTCTCCATCCTTGTTAATGGAGAACCTGTAGGTTCTTTTCCAGCAGAAAGCAGAAAGAGGACTTAGGGGATCCTTTATCTCCATTCCTTTTTATTTTTTTAATGAGGAAAGCTTCGCAAAACAATTGGATTAGAGGCTTCAATATAACAAACAGCGCAAATGAGAATATGGAGTTGACAAATTTGCTGGATGTTGATGATACAATAGTGTTCTGTGAAGTAAACCAAACAGTAACAATTGTGTTATTTAAGGGTGATTCTAGTAGTTTCTGGGGCTTGTTCTGAACTCAAGTTTAAGTTCTTCAACAGTTGCAAACATTAGCAAACATCTTGAGGTGCAAGGTTGAGAAGCTACCGATAATCTATCTAGGTATGCCATTGGGGGAAAAACATAAAGCAATTACTATATGGGATGGAATTATTGAGAAACCTGAGAGGAAGTTGGCACTCTGGAAGTCTTAGTACCTTTCATTGGGAGGTAGAGTCACTTTGATAAACTCTGTGCTAGATTCCCTGCCAACATATGTGATGTCCCTTTCCCCTATGCCTAGTGAGATACTAGGTGATCAAAACTCTAGATGCTTTGAGAAGAATTTCCTCTGGCTAGGAAATAAAATTGAAAGTAGTTTCAATTTGATAAAATGGGCAACAGTTCAACAAGGCAGGAATGATGAGGGTTTGGGAGTAAGGAATCTTAAGTTACAGAACAAAAGTTTGCTAAGCAAGTGGCTATGGAGGTACAACCAAGAGGAGCATGCACTATGGAAAGAGGTGATACAACATAAATTCGGCCAAGAAGGGCAATGGTGTTCAGGTGATGTAACCACCACTTATGGAGTAGGGGTTTGGAGGACTATCAGAAGCTTTTGGCCGACTCTAAGAGTTTATACAAAAGTTGAAGTTGGGAGGGGGATAAGGTTTTATTTTGGAAAGAAAGAAGACTGGGGTGGTCAAGGATCTCTTCAGAGGACTTTATTCTATCACTATTCATCCTGATAGCGAAATCAGTGAGTTGTGGTCTCAACAAGGGTGGAATTTGGTCTTTAGAAGGTTGTTAAATGACTGGGAGATAGAAGGGGTAATTGAATTACTGAATATGATAGAAGGCTTCCCAAGCACTAACTTGGAAACAAACAAACTATTATGGGGACAACACCCTGATGGTAAAAATTCTCTGTCAACAGATTGAATAAGTGGGGTCTATCTGTATACAGGCCTTGGAGTGTTGTTTGGAATAGTGTGGCTCCTACTAAAGTGAAGTGTTTTTTCTTGTTGGTAGCTAGAAGAGCCTGCTTGACTCGTGAAGCATTACAGAAAAGGGGCATCAACATAGCCTCCAGATGCTTACTTTGCAAAGAGTGGAAACCGACACTTGTTTTTGCATTGCAGAGTAACAACACAAGTATGGGCTTTATTCTTCAATTTAGCTAGCCTAAATTGGTGTATGCCAGAACACACAACAAACTTATTAAGTTGTTGGATCAGAAGGGGAGGCAGCAAGAGTCAAAGGAAGTGGTGGAGGACGGCACCCTGCTTGTATCTGGTGGTGGAATATCCGGAAGGAAAGGAACCGGAGGATTTTTGAAGGAAAAGAATGCGCAATACAGAAGATTAAATGGACAATAATTACTTCCTTAGGTTTTTGGTGTAAAGAACAAAATATAGAAGAGAAAATCCAATTAGTGGATTATATTTCTGTTTTTTCCATATCTGTAATTACTTTTGGAGGTGGCCAGCATTGCCTTGAATGCTGAGGAATATAAGTTACCAGTTTCCAAAAAAAAAAAATAGTACCAATGGGGATCAATAGCAAAAAGAGTATACACAGGGAGTGATTGAAGAACATTTTTGATCAAAATAGTTTTACCCCCATTGTAAGCATCTTACCCTGCCAACCATGGAGTCTTTACCACTTTTGTAACCATATCATCAAAGTAAGAAATCTTTTTCCCGCCGATATAAGTATGGCAACCCAAGTAAGTAAAAAGGGAAGTTCTTTTACAGAAAACCAGTAGACTGTCTTATCATGTTGATTCTATAGTACTCCTTCGGATTAGTCAAAAAGAAGCTTTTGTTCTTATTAACTTCCTGCCCTGAAGCTTTCTCATAGTTGTTGATTTGTTTCATGATGAGCGTAACAGATTTACTATTATTACTACTGAAAATAACAATATTATCAGCATGTGCCAAATGGTTAATTTGAGGACATCTTCGATGCATAGAGAAAGGAATAAAATTATCACGAGTATGCAAATTATTTTAAGTTCTAGAAAGGACCTCAGCACCCAAAATGAATAAAGAGGGGGACTGAGGATCACCCTGTTTTAAACCTTGGGTAGAAGAGAAAAAATCATTTCTAGATCCGTTAATCAAAATAGTGTATCATATATTAGAAATTAAACTCCACACTAAATTTATTCAACCACCAGAGAAGCCAAATCTTTTAAAACATCCATTAGAAAATTCCAAGCCATTCTATCATATGCCTAAAAGATTTGGCTTCTCTACATCCATTAGAAATTCCAAGCCATTCTATCATATGCCTAAAAGATTTGGCTTCTCTAAATCCATTAGAAAATTCCAAGCCAGTCTATCATAGCCATATCTAATCTAATGATGATATTGCCACCAATATTATACTTTTAGACATACCATGAATTATTTCTTGAGCAAGCATGCCATTTTCACTTATCAATCTGCCAAGAACGAAACCACTTTGATTAACAGATATGGGTATGTAAACTAGGATTGAGCCTTCTGACCAGAATCTTAGAAATAATTTTGTTAGAAAAATTACATAAACTAGTGGGCCTTAATTCAGATAAATTAGAAGGGGACTCAATTTTAGGGATAAGAGCCAAACATGTGTGAGAAGTATTTAGTGAGTTTTTTCCCAGAGAAAAATTCAGCAACAAACTCACCAACATCATATTTAATAATATCCCAGCAAGTATGAAAAAACTTACCATTGAAGCCATCAGGTCCTGCATTGCTTTCTGCACTCGTACTATTCTTTAATTTCATCTTCCATGGGTGCTCTGTGAAGCATTTCATCCTCTTCAGTAATCAGCTTTGGAATGCAATCCAAAGTGTCACTGTTCAGGTTAGTTTGCCCCATATATTGAAGAGTTTCTTGTAGTGTCTGATAGCGGCCCTTGAAATCATGTTGTCTCCCTCTATCCAGTTGTCCCTATGGTATTTGATTCTGTGAATAAGAAGTTTCTTTCTTCCGTCTCTATCCAGTTGTCCCTATGGTATTTGATTCTGTGAATAAGAAGTTTCTTTCTTCCATCTCTTAGCACACACTGAAAATATTTGCGGTTGCAGTCTCCATCTTTGAACCAATTGATTCTAGTTTTTTGCTTGAGTAGAGCATCCTGCATTCCAAGCCATTTAACATACACTCTGTTCAAATTTTCCCTACTTTGCTCATTGCTGTTTAGTGTGTCCAGTTCTTCAAGAAGTTGAACTCTAGTCTCCCATTTGTTAACCTGCTCATGGATATTCCCAATGGTATCTCCAAACCATTTGCTGGGATTTTTGCTGAGAACCTTTAACTTACACTGGAGTCTCCACATTGCATTGCCTATCACATTCAGCTTCCAAGAATTTTGTAGAGTCTCCAGGAAACCTGACTGTTCAGTCCATAACTTTAAGAACCTAAAGTATCTTATGAAGTCATTTTGAGTGGAAAGGGTTTCCATCAGAAGAGGCCTGTGATCAGAACCCGTCCTAGCTAAGTGATTGGTGGTATTTGTGTGATAGCTTTTGAGCCCATAGATCATTAACAAAGACTCTATCAAGCCTTTTCCATGCTCTTTTACTGGGTTTTCTATTATTGCACCACGTATTTCTAGGGCCGACAAAACCCAAATCCGAAAGACCACAAGCCTCCATTGTGCTAATAAAATCAAAACACCTGCTAGCATTACCCCCTAACTTTTCATCAGGGTCCACTACCATTTTAAGTCCCCTCCTGCACACCTAAGTTGCTTGGACTCTCCAAAAATGTTGCCGCACCCGAGTCGGATCCTTCAAAAATAGTGTATTTTTGGAGGATCCGACACATATCCGTAGACATTTTTGAAGAGTCCGAGCAACTTAGCTGCACACCATGGATCGTTATAGAGCTGCTTATATTTTCTAATCTGTCCCATAAGTCTCTTCTATCCCCGGCAGTGCATTTGGCATAAACACCAAATCTGGTGTTGATGGTAACACCAAATTTTAAGACCACCTACGGTTAGCGCCATGTCTGTCCTTGAATTGATGGTAATGTGTTGATCTTCATTGGTTATGACTTCAGCTTGATCTAGGTGATTCCAAAAACACCAAATCTTGCTATTAGTATTAGCCAGACAGTATTTGAATCCAAGAAATTTCCTGTATCTCTCAATCTGAGCCTTATTAACTAGTGGTTCCGAGATAGCCAAATAAACCACCTTGTTAATGTAGACCAAGTGATTGATTCTGTTATTTGCTTTTTTTGATCTCGTTCCCCTAATATTGCAGAAGATTGTACTAGTCATGGAGTACTACGAGAGGGGTTTTGTTTTGTTTTGTTCTCTTCTTTTAGAAGGAGAACTAGCTCTTTCTTTGGAACTATTTTCTTTTTTACTTTGTGTACTTCTGCCTCTTGAAGCTTTGTCACAGAGACTTTTGTTTAGGGCTTCATCTTTTTGAATCTGTGAGCATTCCTCCTTTCCGTTAAGAGGAACTCTAGAGTCTACCGAATCAACATCTTCACTGAGAATAACGTCAGGAGATTCTGCTGTTTGGTCAATGGTCTGGAGAAACTTCTTTGGTGCTTGTTCTGTTCTTTTGCCAGGAGAGCTAGTCCTATCTTTGTTTTTTTTGCCTTTTCCTTTTTTCCATTGCTTGCATCTGCCTCTAGTTTCAATGATATTGTCTTTGGTTTGTGCTGTATCCTTTTGCCTTTGTGTACCTTCCTCTTCCCTGTCACCGGATTCATCAGAGTCTGTCTACTCTCTGTAAGTTGTGTTGTCCTCTGGATTTGTAATAGGCTGCTTTGTATTGGATTGCTGACCTGTTCACAGTTCAAATCAACAAGCAAATTAACAGGCTCATGATTTATTAACTCACGAGGTAGATTGGTGGAAATCATTTTCTCATTGTCATCATATTTTTGTTTTTGATAAGTGTTTTCCACTCATTTCTCAGTGTTATCACCCATACTATTGTCATTCTGCCTTGTGCCTTTTCCCTCGCCAGTGTCGGTACTATGTTCTGCAACTGCAATTTCTTGTGATTGCCCAACATCACCAGGTTCCACAGATTCACTAGGTTCAACATTCTCAACATATTCGACGGGTTTAGTGCTCTGCTGCCCATCATTGTGCTTTTTGACGCTAGACACGGCAGGTTTAAAAATAACCTTGCTTTTTTTTGAAACCTTTTCTTCTTCTTTTTCTTTCTTCTGATTTTGCTCTTGATCTCACCGACTTTCTGTGCCAAAGTGTTCTCCTCATCAAAAATTTTTGTTCTTGTACAATCTCAACCTTGCTCGTATCCTCCTCACTATTTTCCAAATTCTCATCAGCCTGATTCTCTCTTAAAACATTTTCCTTTTCCTGGTTAATTTTGATTTTCTCTAAAATCCGACAATTCATCACATCATGCCCCATTTTCCCACAGTGCTTACAATATTTTGGGACATTCTCGTATTCTAGTTTTTGATTGAAACCTCTCAATGGACATTTATCATCTTCCAAACCCACCCAAACAGTGTCGGGTTGAGGTTTAAGCAAATCAATTTCAACTCTTAACTTTAGCCATGCTTGGCCTGGTTCTACCATTAGTAGCCACATCCATAGCTAAAGGAGTTCCAACCGAGCTAACGATCTATTTAACGTAGTGCCATGTATGCATGTGGAAAGGCAAACCTGGTAGAAGAACCCACGCTGGTGCTACAGGGATGTCCTCTTCCGGCTTGAAACCGGGAGTCCATTTTTGCAACCACATTGAAGTCCTTCCATTTCGATAACCCTTCTGTACCAAACCATATTGAAGTCGTCTTCATTTGTAAAATCCAAAAACACATTGTGGTTATCGTACACGTGATCTTAACAGAACCCCTAATTGTGAAAAGCTCCTTGAAGCTTGACCTAATTCGATCAATTTTGGGTCTCGTCTTTAGGAATCTGCCAACGATTGTGAACTTACACTCATCTGCCATCATCCATAGTAGTCTATTGCCTTGAAAATAACCGCCGGAATCCGATTGTGGGTGGTGATTCTTGCAATTACTGATTCACGAGGGTGTCTGATGTTTTTCAAAGGTTGATTTGTTGAAGTGTAACAGTTGTTGCGAAGGTCTGTTTTCCAGTGATAACTTCCATCCCAATTCATGGATCTCTCGGTTCGAGAAATCAAAATAAGAGGCTCGAACCATTTCTTCTTGCTCTTTTTCAAATTCAATAAATATTGGTTGATCGTATATTTCATTATAGTTCTATGATTCAGAGCATCCTTTCCTATTTGATCCCTTTGAATTCCATATTCGAAGTTGCGACCAGATCTATTTATTAAAAAGAATCGATTCAATACATTTCTTATGTAACAAAGACGCTTCGTGGAGAGTCGTCTGCGGCTGAATTCCCACCGGAGAGGCCCCATTCGGCGGCTCCGTACGGTGAAAAGTAGCCATTACCCTCTCAGAAGTTACCGTTGAGAGCCAAGAATTTTTAAATTGTATGGAGGGAAAAAAAGAAGAGAAAAAAGCTACAGGGGAAAAAAGGTTATCCTATTCATTATTAACTCCAATCATCGCATGACTATTTTTATTCAATTCTACATCTAAATGTAGTACTCAACTTTATCTCATTTTCCTTCTGCTTTTTGTTGGTTAACATACCATGTGCTATGGTCTATTAGGGCTAGGTGAATTAATTACTGTTGGTCAAGCATTTTGATGGATATATCTTTATCTAAGGTTAGATCTTGATAGTTTTTCCTTTTCTGGAGCCATACTCTCGTTCTTAATTCTTTCATCTGATGTCACTAAATAAGAGCTTTTATTGCTGCATTTCAGGTACTGTGGGGTCAAGCTCATGGTTTACAATGATGAAGATGTCCATTGATCATTAAATGAATTGTAAGTAAATCTTGAAGACGATTATTAATTGCCTTATCCTGCACAAGCAGTAGGTCTTCTTTTGAGAGTAACTTGCGATCAAATATAAATATCCATGAAACTGTTATTGCCAGTGCCGAGGATTTGACTTTCAAGGAAGCGAAGAAGAAAGGATACTCCTGCTTTCTTCTAAAAGAACTGACTAGATTCCTGATAAAGAAAATCATCAGTCCTGTTCCATCCAGACATATTTGCTTTATTTCCTTGTGCTAAAGCTTCTTGGCTTCCAGAGCCATAGTGCTAGAGAAAAACTAGGGGTAGCAAATGGGTTAGGTTAACGGGTCATAACCGAATCATCAGTATGTGTTGGGTCAAGATGTGTAAAATAATGGGTGACAACCCAACTCGCCCAATGTAACCCAAATGTTCCCTCCTTAAAATGTAAATGTTATAAGATTATAAAAGCAAACCTAAGCACTTTATCTGTTGTTCTCATTCCTTGCAAGTAAGGCTTGAAACTTTTTAAAAATTTAAGTCCATTCCTTCCACTTTCTATGTTACACACACTTTTTTAAAATATTCTTCAGCAGGGGTTAAACCTTTCAGAACTAGATATTCATAAGTTTGTCATTTCTAATTTTCAGTTGATTCATGTACCAAGCATATTTTATGAATGGTGTAACTGTTATTTTATTCTTTTTTTGACTAATAGCAGATCTATGGAAAAACCTGTTGTAGTTTAACCTCAGATGAGATTTAACTTTGAACTTAAACCTATTGTATCATAATTTTTCTTTTAACTGCTGAGATTTCTTTTATTCTTTTTCCTTTACATATAGTTAACAAGGAATAGGAGAATTGATTAGATTCATATTAATTAATGATGAGATTAATAGAACTATCCTAATTTAAAAAATGTCTTATCCTAATTATTGATGTTGCCCCTTAATATTTTTTCTACTTGAAAAGAAAAAGAAATTTTATTTGGTTGAGATTGAATATCTAATAAGTGTGTAGCTTGGGAAAATTGATCAGGGGTAACAAAAAGGTTTCAAAATTAAAAAAAAAAAAGTGACACAAAGTCTTAATTTTATTGAGTAGAGGTGATAGTTTTTAGATTAGTGTTTATGACACTAAACTTAAAACCCTCAAGTTTTATTATTTACACAAAGTCCCCTACTTTCCCCACCATACTCAACCCCCTGCACACCTCTTTTGTTGTTGCCGTTGTTGCTACCACCACTCCATCTACACCACACTGTTTTTGTTGTTGTTGCCGCTGCCGCCACCCTTCCTGTTCTTCTACCATCACAACCACCACCACAATTAATATCTCTTCATAATCCACCTCCATTTCCTCTTCCTATACCACTATCACCTATTCTTCTTCTTTATCCTCTACCACCATCACTACCAACATCACTACAACCGCCACCTTTTTCCTTAACGTCACCATCAACACCACCATTACAACAACAATCTTAGTTGTTATAGCAACTATCATAGTTGCTGCAACAATTTCGATAGTTGCTGCAACAATTTCGATAGTTGCTGCAACAACTATAGTAACTGTTGTAACACAACAACTAATAGTAGTAGTTGCAGCAATTATCGTAGTTATTGCAACAACTAATAGTAGTTGTTGCAACAATTATCGTAGTTATTGCAACAATTAATAGTAGTTGTTGCAACAATTATCGTAACTATTGAAACAACTATCATAGATGCTGAAGCGACTACCGTAGTTTTTGAAGCAACCATCAGAGTTGCTTAATTTTTTTGCGTAATTTCTTCAATCATTTTAAAAAATCAAAATTTTCTTTTCATGGTTCTCAAATAAAAAAAAGAGGTAGTCCATAAAAGAAGTTGAAAAAGAAGAACGATACTAAAAAGGGAAAGAAAAAGAAGAAGAAAATTTGGAGAGAAAAAAATATGAAGAAGAAAAAGAAGATAGGGAGAGAAAGAAAGAAAAAGAAGGAAAGATCGAAAATGTAAATAAAGGGGAAATTTTAGATTTTGAAATTTGGATTGGGAGGGAACTCTTAAAAAATTATAAGTTTTGAAAATTACACTCCGCACCCACTTAACTTAATCCGAATTTAAGTGAAGCTTTGACCTTAGCTAGTCAAAGTTGTCACCATTTTAATTTGAAGACTGTTTTGTCACCCTCCACTCAATTTTCTCTTGATCCAAAAGTAGGTAGCGATAGGCGATAGTCATTTTATTTTAGAATATTGGAGGGAGGTGGTTAGACATGGCATGGAGCAACTTCTACTTATCGAGGACATGAACCTAGATAGGAAGGTGTGGAGGAGGCGGATTAGGGTAGAAGGATAGTAGGAACGAGTGCGTCAGTGCTATGTAGGACTTTGTTATCTGCGTTAGTAGCTATAGTACCAGTATTATTTTAGAGTGTTGTATCGTGTGTTGTATTACTTGGTGAACCTTGTCTAGTATTATTGGGTGTTGTAATTTCTATTATATCTTGTCCTTTTATTATTCCCTTTTTAGATTGTTTTATCTTGAGCTGGGGGTCTATTGGAAGCAACCTCTCTATCTCACCTCTGAGGTAGTGGCATGGACTGCGTACACTTACCCTCCCCTGACTCCACTCGGTGGGAATACCCTTGGTATGTTGTTGTGACTAAAGTAAATTCTTAATCCAAATCAGATGAGCCTAAGGAACACAGTGCCAAAGCAAAGCTTTTCATTTCTGGTTCTAGCAGGAAATTTCCATATAAGCTGTTGGGTTACAGAATCTTAACCCGTTGGGTTCAGCAGTCTTTTGACCGTTTGTTACATAGTTTCAACCCATTATAACCCAATATTTTGATGGATCAGTTTGGGTTCAACCCACTTTGATCCGTATGGTCTTCAGTCACTGACCCAGCCAGTTTAAACTTGAAGGGTTGCGTGGGTTATATCCCTAACTGAAAAATTGAGTTCTGGTTCGTTGACATATTATGCACTGACCTGCTGTTTCTTTTGGGGAAGTTGAGTATAATCACTCTTAAAAGACTAATTATGACCTGTTTTGCTACAATTATCAGTGGCATTTTTCAAGGGTTCTTGTCATTCCACTTTTTTCTGGGTTTTGATTTTTCACTTCATCCTCGGTTCTTACTGACAGTTGATGTCTAGACTCTTAAGAGTACTGGGATTTCTCTCTTCTATATTTATTGAGCTAAAGTTATATGTGCAGTGCACTGTGGGTTGGAGCTGTTACAAATTTCTTAGGTGCAACATTGTTCTCTTTCATCATCTGTGATCCTTTTGAGCTCGTCCCATTTTCAGTTGAATGTAGCATCTCCACCATAGTTTGGAATGTGAGGAATAAACCTAGTGACATCCAGACTAAAGTACAAAGTCACTTGTGAATGCTTTTCTTGTTGGAGTTCATGATCTCTCGTCAATACTCAAGTCAATCTTTCGTTTAGTTCTTTAGTTTCTCCTCTCAATTGGTATGGAGGATTTATTCTCTCATTTTTGGGTGGTGCGTAATGGGAAGGCAGAGAGTTAGAAACATGGCTACCTTGAAGATCAGCCTGCATCCATGGAAAATATTTTAACTTTGATTTATTAAAGGCTATATACCAAGACTTTAACATGCTTTCTCCAACCCTCGGAGGCTCATTCTTGTTTGGTGCTTCAATATCTAGTAACTACACATATACTCGTAGGAAGGAGTGAATTTACTGTTCTACATGATGAAAGTTCAGTTATTAAGAACATCGAAATTCTCTCTAATCTGCTAGAGAAAATCAATTGGGGAACATTGTTTACCTTAAAATATCACACTAAAATGTGCTTAGGTAGCTTCTTGATATGATTGAATAAATTGTAGATTTGTGGGATTTCACCGGAGAAAAATGAGTTGAAACTCTCCCAAGTTTTTAATTAAAAAAAGGGAACAAGTGTGTGTCACACTATTATTAAGTTAAAAAGATAAAGTCGCTTAAACAATTGGGACAGTTGTTCGACAACTGCATTAGTTGTTTCAACAACAATTAAAGTTGGCGAACAACTTTGAACAACTATCAAAGTTGTTTGACAACTTTGCAAAGTTATTCAACAATTGTGATCCTCCCAAATCTTTAATTAAAAAAGGAGACAAGTGGGTCCCATAATATTATTAAGTTAAAATGATAAAGCCGGTTAAACAACTGGGAATGTTTCGACAGCTGCATTAGTTGTCTCAACACCTATCTAAGTTGGCGAACAACTTTGAACAGTTGTTGAACAACTTTGCAAAGTTGTCGAACAATTATCAAAGTTTCGACAACTGTGCAAAGTTGTGGGAGCGAAAATGTTTTAAAAAATTGAATTTTTTTGCCTTTTTTCCTAATTTTAAAAACTTGAAGGACCTTCACTTAATTGGGAAACTTGTTTGTCCCATTTCACTGGGTATGTTGTAGTTGGTAAGATAGTTAGACGGTCCGTAAGCTAGCATCGTTCTGTCCTTTTGGTCTGTGCTTCATTTATTTCTCGATTTTCATTCATGTAATATGGAAGAGGATTGGAAACTCTTAGACTATAGTAAAACTTACATAAATCCCAATAAATTTATCCCTAGTTATTTTCTATCCCTATTTTTTGTTAAACTACAAATAATCCCTCATTTTGTAAATACTTCGTTACTACTAAATATTGAGTTGGGTAATGACTAGGGATGCAATTTGAGCCAAAGTGCGCGAATACCATTATTTAGCATTTGCCATTTGGGCTCGCTAACTAACTTGGGCAACACATCGTTATTAAACTACATAAAATATCTATCCTTTCTATTAAGAAAAAATTATATAAAGAGTCAAACTTGAGTCAAACTTCAGGATCATTATATCAAAAAATTTCGTATATTTAAAATTTCATAATATACCACTTTTTTGATATTTACCTTTGATACGTATTCTCTCTCAAAATCGCACAACTTCAGATTTTTTAGTTTCAAATTTCTCCATTTCATTTTTAAAATTTTCCACCCCAAAATAATTGGCAACTTCTCTCCAGTTTTGAATTTCAGCCACTTATCTTCATCCTCCATCTACTGCAAACGTCATTCAAGTCAATTTATTTGGTGGAAATAATCTCATTTTTTGAGCGATGAGTGGAATGTTGAAGTAGAATTTAAGAAAGATTACTTTATCTTAGTATCAAAATGCATCTATTGTGTTGTTTATTTTGGTCTTTTTTTTATGGCTTTCGATGATTTACCATTATTCAGTTCGGGTGCTACCCAAATGGATAAGAACATTGTTGGTTCTTCAAGTGATGAAGTGGTGGATTTTGTTTCGGGTATTTTTGATAATATTTTAAAATTTTTCGTGAAAATAGATTAAAACACCACAATGACCAGCAAAGATAAAGAGGCTTCGAGAAGATTACGTTGCTTGAACGGGCAAACAGACATGCAAACCAGTGAGGAGAACGACACAGAGGAGATGTACAATTCTCTCTCAAACATGGTAAAAAAATTTCAAAATGTTTGATAGATACATATGACATTTTGCTAAGAGCTGAATACATTTGATATTTTTGTTAGTTGATACATCTAATGCATTTTTCTTAGTTGATACTTTTGTCCTTATTTAAGTGTTTGTGATGACTTATCCTTCATACTGACATTTGCATTTGATACATTTCAAGTGAAACACCCTGGGTTTCTGGCCCTTAGAAAATTTCTTGAATTTTTGGTCTCTGGACAGGATACGACTAGGGGAAACGACTCGTACACTGGGATACGAGTGGTATGGGTTAGTCGTATGTTGGCCAGTGTTGGTTGGTGGGTTGGATTTGGTTTCTGGGATGGATACGACTTGGGTGGTACGAGTTGTATCGGTGGACACCGGTCATTTGGCTTGGGTCTTTCCTTTACTTAATCTTAGACTTGGTAGACTAAGTTGGATCTGAGTATAAGTGGCTCACCATGAGTTGTAAGCCAGGATACGAGTCGTACCATGGACTACCATATGGTGGACAGTATTCAATCCTCTTTAGATTCTATTCTGCCAGGGGTACGTATCACGGGTACCAGTCGTATGCATGGATACGACATTTTAGGGTGAGTTGTACCTTGGACAGTGTTGGGTCTAAGGGAGATGACCCTGAGGTACGACTGGTATTGATAGTCGTATCCTTCTGATGGGATTTTGGTGCAGTTTAAGTGAGGGCAATCTAAATATTTTCCCACTTAACCTAATGAGGCCCCACGACTTTTAACTCACTTGGGAGGTTATTTGCTCTATTATTCTATTCTTTATTACTTACAAAAACACTAGGACCCATGACTGTTAACTCACTTAGGAGGTTATTTGCTCTATTTTTCTATTCTTTAACACTTAGAAAAACACTCTCTAATCCTCTTTAAAGTTCTTGGGCAAAAGAAGCTAGGGTTTCATCTTAAGGATTAATTTGGGGCTTGTGTTGGTGATTTTTTCTCCATCATCTTCTTGGTTTAAGGCATGTTCTCTTCCCCCATTGTTTGTTCCAACTAAAGGCATGGTTTTATATAAGGTTTTCATGGCTTGATTATATGGTTTTGGGTTTTCAAATATAATTTAGGGGTTTTGGTTATAAATGCTTGGTTATGGTTTTTTCATGTTTTAATTATGCCTTTATATGCTTTAATGATGGTTTTGGATAATTGGTTGCATGTGAATGGGTATTTGGTAATTACCTTTGGTTTTGAAAATACTATGCCCCCAATGTGTTTGATAAAATGCTTATTCAAACCATTGTTGGGTTTTTAATGGAACTTATGCATGGTTTAAACTTGGTAATGGAACCCTAAATGGCTAAATTGTTTGGAATGGTCAAAATGAAATGGTTTTGGGGTTAACAATCATTCTTGTGGGGTACAATGTAATCCTCCAAGTAATCATAGTAATGAAACACTTGTGGGGTAGATGGGACTCCCCCAAGTTAATTGGATAATATAATCTATGGGTACATGGGAATCCCTTGACCTAAAAAAGGTTTGGCTAGGGACAATACTTGCAAGTTATAGTCGGTATGGCAATACCACTATTTATAGCCTCGGTTAATAACAATGGTTTGGTTGGTTAGAATGGTTTTAATTGGACAATAAAGACGGGGTGTGATAGGTAACCGTGAAGGTGGGAGTCCAACGAATGAATACTGGAAACTCATGTTTGTCGACATGAGGGGTAGGTCATGGCGACCTTATATGATACTGCGAGGTACACAGAAATCCTCTATGTACATTGTACATATGTATCATGGAGGGTAAGGGTACTCGTGAATTCCTTACACTTATGGTATCTTCGGTTCATCCGGCTATGCGTATCGAGGCCGGTTTAGGTAGTTACATTGGACCCATATAGCCTGTGGGTAGTTAAGAACGTTTAAACTACACATACCCAGGTTAATGATTTTAAATGAATGCTAAATCCGATTCCCTTTCTCGGCATGGTTATATATGTATATTATATTTATGGTTTATATGCATATGGATGGTTTACTTGGTTTTGTTAAATGACATTATTTTATCCCTATCTTGAGTTCATGCTAGTGTTCACTCATTAACCCGTCTTTGGGGGCTATATCCCCATGCAATGCAGGAACCGACCATTTTACTCCTGCTTAGCGATCGAACTTCAGGATCAGCTATTGTATTAAAGTGCTGAGCTTTGATCTTTTCGAAAGGCTCTATTTCATGGATGTTATTCCATACTTTGGTTTATTTATGGATATTGGTTTTGGCTATGGTTGGGGCATGTCCCAATCGAATTTTGGTATTCTTTTGGTTAGAGGCTTTTGTGGAACTACTATGGGTTGGTATGAGAAGGGATCGATATTGGTGTTAGCCTTGATATTGGCATTGGTATTGGGGCTTGATACCGTAGGACTAAATTTCTCATTGTCCCATCTTCTTTTCTTTTGGAATTATATATAATTATTATGGAACTCATATGGTTATGGTTTGGTTGGTATTGGTTATCGGTTGGGTATCGGGCGGTTGGACTTGTTTGAGTGGTTACAAATATAGACTTATCCTAGAGTCTTGGATTATGTAATAACGCTATCTTGTTGTATGCTCGGAATTCATCCGACTCAGGATATGCGTTCGTTGGTCGGGTTGGGTAATAGGGGTGGTCTCCAGTCCTAGTTGGACTTGGGATGCCTATTACGACAAGGCCCTGGTTCGGGTCGTGTCAAGTTGGTATCAGAGCTTTAGGTTCATAGTCAATGGAGAGTCCACAAAGCCGTGTTTAGTAGTCTCTTTTAGGGGTGTGTAGCGCGCCACATTCATAAAAGAGAGGCTACAAAACATTTAGGAATGTTTCATTTTCTTGATATTCTATTTTCAAGCTTGGAGTTTAAGTCCTTGAATTTCCTCTAATCATTGTTTGTTTGTTTTCAGATCATGCCTCGACGATCTTGAACACAAGGAAATTCTTCTGTCCCATCTGGGGACGATGTTGATGGGGTACGCCCTACACCTGGAGTTCACATTCGATTTTAGGGTCCTATCCTTGATTGTTCTGGAGTTTCCCCGATTACTACTAGTCCTCCTTAAGGTGAGGTGACTAATGCGAAATTTCGCCAATCAATTCATGCTATTGCTCAGTTGGTTTTTGCCCAGGCTGAGCAGGATGCATCTGGTGTTTTATCTACTGAGGCCACAAAGGTTGGCCAGTTTATGAAGATGAATCCTCCTACTTTTACTGGAGTAAGAGTGGAGGAGGATCCTCGGACTTTCTTGGATGAAATGGAGAAAACTTCAGGGTGATGCAGGCCATGAATGTGGAAGGGGTAAATTTTACAGTTTATCAACTCAAGGATGTTGCGTACCAATGGTACGAGGAGTGGGATAGAGGTAATGTTGAGGAGTTGTCCTTATGGAAGGCCTTTTTTATGCTTTTCTGGATCGCTTCTTTCCGCAGGAGTTGAGAGAAATAAAGATGGAAGAATTTGTGAATCTTAAGCAGAGAAGAATGTCTTCAAAGAATATGCCTAAGTTTCATCAGCTGTCAAGGTATGTTCCAGACTTGGTGTCTGATATGAGAGCGAGGATCTCGGGATTTGATCCTTGAAAGTAAGACTGCTTTGCTGATTAAGGATATGGATATTTCGAGGTTGGTTGTCCGCATGTAGCAGGTGGAGGATGAAAAGAGGAAATAGATAGAGTTTGGGGAAAGACAGGGTAACAGGAGCAGGTTCTCTGTGCAGGGTGGTTGGGATGGCGACAAATGGCCGAAGAAGAAGGGGGGAGTTCTGGTTTCTTCTTTACTGCTAGCGCTTCTTACCCGAAGTAGTCTGGTGACAGGCGTCTGCAAGGTGGTGATAATTTTCAGGCACAAGGTGCCCAATCTTAGGCGAGTGGGGCTTAGTCGGCTTCTTTATGCTCTCCTTGCCGGTTCTGTGGTCGTCTTAATTGGGGCTTTTGTGATGAAGGGAGGGACAAGTGTTTTAAATGTGGTTAGCCAGACGATATATTAGAAACTGTCTGGTTGGTAAGGGTGCTTCGGGAGCGGTCAAAGCTCCGATTGCTTCATCTTTTTGCTCATGCGCCTAGTGGTGCTGTTTCAGCGTCTGCTCTTGTTTCTATTACCGGCACTGGCTGGAATAAGTTGTATGCTTTTGTATCTTGGCAGGAATCTAAAGCATCACCTGGTGTCGTTACTGGTACGTTACAACTCTTTTCTCGTGACGTGTATTGTTTGCTTGATCCGGGGTCCACTATTTCCTATGTGACCCTATATGTGGCTTTGTTTTGGTTTTGATCCTGAGGTTGCTTCAGATTCTTTTTCTGTTTTTACCCCGGTAGGTGACTCGATTATTGCTAAAAGAGTCTATATGAGGCGTGTGGTATCTGTTGTTAGCAAGCAGACCTTGGTAGATCTGTTTGAGTTGGATATGGTGGATTTGACGTTATTCTAGGGATGGATTGGTTACACTCTTGTTACGCATTCTTAGATTGTCGGATTCGTAAGGTTGTCTTTAGGTTCCCTGGTGAATCGGTTATAGAGTAGGAGGGTGGTTTTCCTAGCTCCCAGGGGAATATTTATTTCTTATCTTATAGCTCGGAGAGTAATCTCCAAAGGGTGTCTTTATCACTTGGTTTGGGTTAAAGATTATAACTTGGGAGGGTCTTTTTTTCCATTCGATTTTGGTGGTGAGTGAGTTTCCTGAGGTCTTTTCAGATGATCTTCCTGGTGTTCCTCCGGGTAGGGAGATTTAGTTTGGTATTGATTTGGTTTCGAACACTCGTCCAATATCTATTTCTCCTTATAGAATGACTCCGATTGAGTTGAGGGAACTCAAGAAGCAACTTAAGGACCTTTTGAATAAGGGGTTTATTCGTCCTAGTGTATTTTTGTGGGGTGCACCGGTGTTGTTCGTGCGCAAGAAGGATGGTTTCTTTCTGATGTGCATTGACTATCGGCAGTTGAATAAGGTAATAGTTAAGCTCAAGTATTCTTTTCTAAGGATAACTGACTTGTTTGATCAGTTGCAAGGTGCCAAATTCTTTTCTAAGATAGATCTTCAGTCTGGATATCATTAGCTTAAGATTAAGGAGGGGATATCCCTAAGACGACTTTTCATACTCGGTATGGGCACTTTGAGTTCTTGGTTATGTCATTTAGCTTGACTAATGCCCCGACGACATTTATGGATTTGATGAACAGGGTTTTCAGGCAGTTCTTGGATTTTTTTGTCATTGTGTTTATTGATGACATCTTGGTGTATTCTAAAAGTGAGGTGGATCATGCCAATCACTTTCGTGTGGTGTTGCATACCTTGAAAGAGCAGGAGTTGTATGCCAAATTCTCCAAGCGTGAGTTTTGGTTAAATGTTGTAACTTTTCTTGGTCATATTATTTCTAGTGAGGGGATCATGTTGGATCCTCAAAAGGTGGCTGTGGTTAAAAGGTAGCCTAGACCCACAACTCCAACCGACAGTCAGAGCTTCTTGGGTTTGACTGGGTATTATAGGAGGTTTGTGGAGGTGTTTTCTTTGATAGCTGATCCTTTGACTAAGTTAGCTCAGAAGAAGGTAAAGTTTTCTTGGTCAAAAGCGTGTGAGGGGAGTTTTGAGAAGCTTAAGGATAAGTTGACTTCGATTGCGATTTTGACCTTGCCAAAAGGTATGGAGGGTTTGTGGTTTATTGTGATGCGTTTCAGGTGGGACTTGGCTGTGTTTTGATGCAGCATGGGAAGGTGATTGCCTATGCTTCTAGGCAACTGAAGGTATTTGAGAGGAATTATCCTGCTCATGATTTAAAGCTGTTGGCGCTGGTTTTTGCTTTGAAAATCTGGCGGCATTATTTGTATGGAGTGCACGTAAACATCTTTTCTGATCATAAGAGTATAGTATGTGCTCTCTCAGAAGGAGCTAAATCTTAGGCAAAAGCGATGGTTGGAGCTTCTCAAGAACTATGATATGAGTCTTCACTATTACCTAGGTAAAGCTAACGTGGTTGCTGATGCTCTGAGTAGGTTGTCCATGGGAAGTTTGACTCATGTGGAGAAAGGAAAACGGGAATTGGTGAAGGATATTCAACGCTTGGCCAGTCTCGGAGTTTGTCTCTTGGACTCCAATGATGGTGAAGTAATGGTTCAGGAAGTGGCTAGGTCGTCTCTTAGTGCACAGATCAAGGAGAAACAAGTGTTAGATCCCATCTTGATAAAAATCAAGAGTGATGTTGGTGGGCAAGAGGATGGTCTTTAAGATTAGTGGTGATGGTACTTTACGGTACCAAGGGAGATTGTGTGTTCCTGATGTCGACGGTTTGCGACAAAGGGTTTTGGTTGAGGCGCATGAATCGCGCTATGTTGTTCATCCCGATCTGGCAAAAATGTATCATGATCTGAAGGAGATATACTGGTGGAATGGTATGAAGAGAGTTGTAGTTGATTTTGTAGCCAAGTGTTTGGTGTGCCAACAAGTCAAAGTTGAACACATGAGGCTTGGCGGTTGTATCAACAAATTGATTTGCCCGAATGAAAATGAGAGGTGATCAACATAGATTTCGTAATTGGTCTTCCTTGGTTTCGGAACCAATTTGATTCGATTTGGGTCATTGTGGATTGGATGACGAAGTCTGCTCATTTCTTGCATGTGAGGACTACCTTTTTGGTGGAGGACTATGCGAAGTATCTTCATGAGATAGTAAAGCGGCATAGGATACCTGTTTTGACTATCTTTGATCGTGGTACACAATTTTCATCTTATTTATGGTAGTCTTTCAAGAAGGGATTGGGTACTAAGGTGAGTCTGAGTATTGTTTTTCATCCTCCGACGGATGGGCAAGCGGAAAGGACTATTCTGACTATTCTGACATTGGAGGATATTTTTCGGGCATGTGTGATTGACCATGGTGGTAGTTGGGTTGAGCATCTACCTTTGGTAAGTTTGCTTACAACAATAACTATCATTCTAGTATTGGGATGACCCCTTTTGAGGCATTGTATGGTAGGAGGTTATTTGCTCTATTATTCTACTCTTTAACATTTAAAAAAACACTAGGCCCCATGACTTTTAACTCACTTGGGAGGTTATTTGCTCTATTATTCTATTCTTGAACACTTAGAAAAACACGCTCTAATCCTCTCTAAAGTTCTTGCGCCAAGGAAGTTAGGGTTTCATCTTAAGGATTAATTTGGGGCTTGTGTTGGTGATTTCTCTTCATCATCTTCTTGGTTTAAGACATGTTATCTTCCCTCATTGTTAGTTCCAACTGAAGACATGATTTTATACAATGTTTTCATGGTTTGATTATTGTATGGTTTGGGTTTTCAAGTATAATTTGGGGCTTTTGGTAGGTTTTCCATGTTTTAATTATGCTTTTATATGCTTTAATGGTGGTTTTGGATAATTGGTTGCATATGAATGGGTATTTGGTAATTGCCTTTGGTTTTGAAAATACTATGCCCCCAATGTGTTTGATAAAATGCTTATGAGAATGTTTTTACTACATTGTTGGATTTTTAATGGAACTTATGCATGGTTTAAACTTGGTAATGAAACTCTAAATGGTTAAATGGTTTGGAATGGTCAAAATGACATGGTTTTGAGTTTAACAATCATTCTTGTGGGGTACAATGGAATCCCCCAAGTAATCATAATAATGGAACACTTGTGGGGTACATGGGACTCCCCCAAGTTAATTGGATAATATGATCTATGGATTCATGAGAATCCCTTGATCTCAAAAAGACGGCTAGGGACAATACTTGCAAGTTATTGTTGGTATGTCGATACCACTATGTATAGCCTCGGTTAATAACAATGGTTTGGTTGGTTGAAAATGATTTTAATTGGGCAATAAAGGCGGGGTGTGATAGATAACCATGAAGGTGGGAGTCCAACGGATGAACATGGCAAACTCATGTTTGCCGACATGAGGGGTAGGTCATGGCGACCTTATATGATACTACGAGGTACACGAAAATTCTCTAAGTACATTGTACATATGTATCATGGAGGGTAAGGGTACTTAGGAATCCCATACTCTTATGGTATCTTCAGTTCGTGCGGCTATGCGCATCGAGGCTCGTTCAGGGGTAATACTGGACCCATATATCATATGGGTGATTAAGGACGGTTAAGCTACACATCCCCAGGTTAATGATTTTAAATGAATGCTAAATCTGATTTCTTTTCCCGTCACGGTTATATATATTATATGTATGATTTGTATGCATATGGATGGTTTACTTGGTTTTGTTAAATGACATTATTTTATCCTTATCCTGAGTTCATGCTAGCGTTCACTCGCTAACACATCTTCGGACGGCTGTATCCCCACGCGATGCAGGAATCAGTCGTTCTACTTCTTCTGCTTAGCGATTGGACTTCGGGATCATCTATTGGATTGAAGTGGTAAGCTTTCATCTTTTTGGAATGCTCCATTTCATGGATGTTATTTCATACTTTGGTTTATTTATGGATATTGGTTTTGGTTATGGTTGGGGGCATGTCCCAACCGAATTTTGGTATTCTTTGGTTAGGGGCTTTTGTGGAACTACTATGCGTTAATATGGGCGGGATCGTTATTGGTGTCAGCCTTGGTATTGACATTGGTATTAGGGCTGATACCGTAGGACTAAATTTCTTACTGTTTCATCCTCTTTTATTTTGGGATTATATATAAGTATTATGGAACTCACATGGTTTTGTTTTGGATTATGGTTTGGTTGGTATTGGTTATCAGTTGGGTATCGGACGGTTGAACTCGTTTGGGTGGTCGCGGATATAGACCTATCCTATAGTTTTGGATTATGCATAACGCTATCTTGTTATATGTTCGAAATTCATCCTACTCATGGTATGCGTTGGTCGGTTGGGTTGGGTAACGGGGGTGGCCTCTAGTCCTGATTGAACTTGGGATGCCCATTACGGCAACGCCCTGGTTCGGGTCGTGTCATCAAGTCTGTTAACTGAATATATGATTTACATATTTGATGCATTTTGGTAGCAGGTATTCACTGTCATGGTTAACTTAATATATATATATATATATATATATATATATATATATATATATATATATTTTGATATATGTATATGTATAAATGTAGTATATGTAGCAGCATGTCTGTTTTATACATTTGATACATATCAGAGTATATTATATTGTTATATGTTCAACCTAACTTGTTTAATTTGCTAATTATACAGAACATCAGTTTGATTGTCAAAAAGCGGCCGTCACATAATTTAAGATACTGTAGCATACATAATCGTAAGATTGTTTCAAAGCTCAAGACAAGTCTGAAGGAAGAAGGATTTTAGAATATTCCGTCGTACTTATTTTGGACTATATCTCAGAATATCCCGTTGCAACTTTTCAAGAGCAGTTTGCTAGGTGTTTTACGTAATATTATGTTTTCACAGTTTTTGTTTTTCACTGTTTTATGTATTATAAGTCTTTTTTTTTTTGAAATTCACTAGTTACTTGAATGATATGTATCACTAAAATTTCAATTTTTTTTTCGATAAGGCAGATGCTTGAATTATATGAATCATTAGACATTCACAAGCTGTAATGTCATATCTATAAACACATATTCGTATTAAAAACTCTGAATATATAAACACATTCTTAATAATATATGTATCAAACATATATGTCTAAAACACATTACTATTATTTGTCTCAATGTTCTTACTATCCCTCGAAAGTTGAGGTATCTTGCAATGCTGACATCGGTATGTTGAAAACTGTTCTTTGTGGTGTGTATGGTTTACTTGGGTCGGGGTTTTCTATCTTTGGTGGTCCCATTTGTGGTTGTGTATTTTGGTTTTGGTCCAAGGTTATTTCAGACTCTTCTCTTCTTTTGTTTCTATCCTGGTAGTTGACTCTGCCATTGACGAAAGAGTATGGGTGTGTGTGGTACCTTTCGGTAATAATGGGGTCTTGGTGGATTTGTTTGACTCGAATGTGGTGGATTTCGGTATTATTCGGGGGATGAATTAATTGCACTCGTGCTATGCCTCATTAGGTTGTTCGATCCGTAAAGGTTTTCTTTAGGCTCCCTGGTTAGTTGGTTATGGAATGGGAGGATTGAGCCATTCCCTATCTATTATGGGAAAGGTTATATCATATCTTAGAGCTTGGAGATTGGTCTCCAAAGGGATATCCTTATTAGTCGGTTCGTGTTAAAGATCCAAACTCGGAGGGTCTTTTTTTGGTTTGGTTTCGGTGGTGGATAAACTTCCTGAGGTCTTCTTGACGAACCTCATCATGTCTTTGTCCAATTTCTATTCTTTCTGTATAGAATGGTTTCGGTGGGGTTCAAAGGAGCTTAAAGGAGCAATTTAGGTATATCTTAGATAAAGGTTCTCTTCGTCTTAATGTTTCTTCATAGGGTGTTTTGTTCTTGCATGCATAAGGGGACTGGTTTCCCCAAAAATGGATAGGTTGTTGGTTGGTGGATAAAGAATTTGGAGTCTTTTTCTTGTTGAGGGGACCATATATGTATATTCCATTCTATATGGGATATTTTGATAGTATTGAATGGTGGTTGGTAGATCCTAGGCTTGAATCAAGATGCTTGATTTTGATAAAAGAGAGTAAGCTCGGAATTACCAATGCGGGAGTTACGGCGGTAAATTGGCAGGTTGGATGAGGTTGATAACTTGAGGAATCAATAGTGGTAAAGTTGTAACTTGTAGATCGAATGTTCAGGAGGAACGGATAGATTGGGGGTTAAGTCATTAGATAGGATAGATCGTAGAGCTTACATGTATCCTTGTCCATATACTTGTACTTTATTATTAGCATGAAATTGATTATAAAATTTATGGTTTTGAAATTTTGGGGTTTTGGCACAGTTGAGGTCTTTGACATGATTACTCATTTAAGTGATTTTTTCATGGATTATGATGCATTATTCATGCTTTATAAATGTTTATGAACATTATGGGATGCATGGGAATGTTAAATGGATTTCGGGGTATTATGGATTCCCTAATTACTTGGTTCTGTCGGAAATTTTATGCCCTCAAAACTGTTTGTGAAATTACTATTGAATATAATACTGTCATATGGTTTGATTATTCTTGAATCTTTGCATTGCATACATGGTTAAAGGAACATGAAATGGTTTTGGTTGGATTCAAATTATTTATGAAAAGGCTTTGGTGGCCATGGTTTGATTTTAAATGGTTTTGGTTTAATTGGAAACCTTGGAGTCAATTTGGTCTCATGGTTATTGCATGTCTATGCTGGGCTCTTGGTAGCATTTGGTTGAATGATGTTTTGGGTATAGGAGAACCAAACGTCCCTGGTATACGTCTTCGGTGACACCCATTAGAGCGGAGTGTTGTACTTGTAGGAGTAATGGGGTGAAGGTTGAGGTTTAATCTAGATTTCTCTTTTAGTGGTGGGCTTCAAGTGAAGGTCGTTGCATATTCTTGTGACTCCCTTTTATCTGGGTACTCTACTAATGTTGCATGCATTTTTATAGCACAGATGCTTAAGGTTCGCATTTTGCATTCACCTTATTCCATGGATATGAGCCTTGACCTTATGTTAAGTTACTCATGGTATGTGTGGTTATGTTTCTTTCGGTGTCCAGTTTTAAGGACTCCTCTTATGGCAGGGTTTGGTCAGGATATTTTTTTTTTGTTATGGTCTAGGTGATTGTTGTGAAGTACTTCGTGCCTATAATGTCGTGTCTTGTCTCTGAGATCTTGCCTTGGGAGGCATGTATAAATCTTGTAATTCGATTTCTTAAATGACTCGTCTTCTTGTTCTAGGGTGATAGTGGCTTAGAGAGCACGATGCTGTTTCGAATCAAGAAGTGTAGAAGCCCCTAAGTGGGGGAGAGTCTGGGGTGACTACCAGAGTTGAGGTTTTGGAAGGTTAAGTAAGGTTATTGTCATGGGAAATGGTTAGGAAAGGAATAGGTGGTGAAAAATCCTTGTGGAAATGATAGAGGGTGCTAGATCTTTTAATGGATAGATCATATCGCGGGTATATAAGTCGTAGGCTTGAATGTTGTGATTGGTAGATATACCAATAGTTGTGTTGGGTACTTGAGATATGTTATAGGGCATGGTTTTATGAATTGTTTTCATGGCATAGTAGTGTATGGATTTTGATGTTCAATTGGGTTGGGGGTTTCGGTTATATTGGTTGGATATGGTTTTTCCGTGTCCTTTACTCATGGTTTTCATATTATAATGATGATGGAAATGGAGTGGTGTTTCGGAATAGATGTTAGGAGTAGAGCCCGGTAGCCTAAGTTAACTTTTTTTAGCTTTGGATAGGCTTGAACATGGAGTTGGTGTATAGCGAGACTCAAGCTCCCGTAGTGGTGAGTCTTGGTAAATTCTAAGTTGAATTGGACTTGCCCTTGCATGAGTCCATTCAGTCAGTGTTGGGGTTCCTTTGGGTGGTATTGGTATCTCGGATTCCTTGTTCTTTAGGGAGGTCCTGATGAGGATCTTGGATTAGAATATTCGCCAGTTGCGAACAAAAGGTGTGGCTTTGGTAAAGGTTCCATGATGGAACCAAAAGTTAGAGAAAGCCATTTGGGAAACGGAAGGGGACATGGAGTCCAAGTGTCCGCGTTGGTTCTTTATTTCGGAAATTCGTATGTAAGGTGTGTGCTTTTCAACAAGTCTTTTTGTTTTTGAACTCGGTTGAAGATGAGGAATGGTTCCTCTTCCATCTTTGTTTTCTAACTTAGTTAGAGGTTTGAAGGAAAGTGTTGGTGGTTTAAATCGTGTTTGGGATATGTGATGATTTTCTCACCTTGGTTTACGTACTTGTCTTCTATTTTTGGTTGAGGGAAAATTTGATGGGTGTTAATGCAATATCTCGTGCTTGTTCTTACCCTTACCTGTCATTTGAGGACGAATGATCCTAGCGGGTGAGACTAAAACACCCTAAGTCTTGGACCCTTGCAAAATTTCCTTGGTTTTGGACTTACTAGGCTTGGTACGACTCAAGGGGACTAATCGTACCCTTGGATACGAGTTAGGGGGGAGGCTTGGTGGTTCACTCGTACACTATGCAGTGTGTTTGGTGTAGCTACTTCCCAAGATACGACTCATCTTGGTACGAGTCGCATAGGAACATACGAGTGGTGCTAGGCAAGTCCTATGGTGCTTGTTTGAGCTGTCTTATGGAATCTGCCCAAGGTACGGTCGGTGGCTACAATTTGGTATACCACTCGTACCCTTAGGTACGAGTTAGGGAGGTGCGAGTTGTATAGAAACCAATAGGTAGGGTCTTGGCAAGGTCTTGGGTAAGAGTTGGGGTACCATTCGT